>NW_011494949.1:5447811-5475159 GCF_000754665.1 Bison bison bison
TGGAGAATCCCAGGGACGGGGGAGCCTGGTGGGCTGCCGTTTATGGGGTCACACAGAGTCGGACACGACTGAAGTGACTTAGCAGTAAAAAAAATACTTATTTTAACACCACTTTTCATATTGTTAAAAACTGTTGGATCATGGAAAAAGCAAGAGAATTCCAAAAAAACACCTACTTCTGCTTTATTGATTATGCCAAAGCCTTTGACTGTGTGGATCACAACAAACAGTGGAAAATTCTTAAAGAGATGGGAATACCATACCACTGACCTGCCTCCTGAGAAACCTGTCTGCAGGTCAAGAAGCAACAGTTAGAACTGGACATGGACCAATGGACTGGTTCCAAATAGGAAAAGGAGTTCGTCAAGGCTGTATATTGTCACCCTCTTACTTAACTTATATGCAGAGTACATCATGCAAAATGCTGGGCTGGATGAAGCACAAGCTGGAATCAAGATTGCCAGAGAAATATCAATAACCACATATATGCAGATGATACCACTCTTATGGCAGAAAGTAAAGAGGAACTGAAGAAATAATAAAAATGAAAGAGGAGAGTGAAAAAGCTGACTTAAAGCTCAGCATCCAAAAAATGAAGATCATGGCATTTGATCCCATCACTTCTTGGCAAATAGATGGGAAACAATGGAAGTCATGAGAGAGTTTATTTTCTGGGCTCCAAAATCACTGCAGATGGTGACTGCAGCCATGAAATTAAAATAAGCTTGCTCCTTGGAAGAAAAGCTATGACCAACCTAGACTGCATATTAAAAAGCAGAGACATTACTTTGCCGAGAAAGTCCATATAGTCAAAGCTATGGTTTTTCCAGTAGTCATGTATGGATGTGAGAGTTGGACTATAAAGAAAGCTGAGCACTGAAGAATTGATGCTTTTGAACTATGGTGTTGGAGAAGACTCTTGAGAGTCCCTTGGACTGCAGGGATATATCAACCAGTCAATCCTAAAGGAAATCAGTCCTGGGTGTTCATTGGAAGGACTGATGCTGAAGCTGAAGCCCCAATACTTTGGCCACCTGATGTGAAGAACTGACTTATTTGAAAAGACCCTGATGCTAGGCAGGATTAAAGGCAGGAGGAGAAGGGGACGACAGAGGATGAAATGGTTGGATAATGTCACCAACTTGATGGGCGTGAGTTTGGGGAAGTTCTGGGAGTTGGTGATGGACAGGGAGGCCTGGTGTGCTGCAGTCCATGGGGTTGCAAAGAGTTGGACACGACTGAACGACTGAACTGAACTTCATAGTGTTAAATTCTCTTTATTTCATCTGAGGTCATTTCATTCCATGGTGGTGGACTTTGTTGAGTATCATTCTTGGCAGTCATGTTTCTCACTCTTGATTTATATTCATTCTTCTCCTCTCACCTCCCTCCACTCTTTTCACCTGCCCTGGTTGTTATTTTGTGTATCCTAGACCTCCCTGAAGCTCATGGTGCAGAACAAGTGTTGTCCTTCTGCTTTGGGTATTTAGGATGTAGTAATGAACAGCCTTGTGGTGCAAAGACTAAAGTTCTGCTTGCCAGACTGGGTCAGCTTCCTCTTGCCTGTCTAAACAAGCAGTTCACATCCTCCTGAGCACAATTTTGTGGCACATGTGTCCTCTCTTCATGTCAAGGAAATCTGATCCAAGTCAGTTCAAACCGAGATCTTGGCTTTGACCCCAGTTGCCTACCAGACTCAGAATTCACCCTCCCAGGCACCTCAACCTGTCCCCAGAGTCGGGGAACAGTTGGGGAAGATCAGCCTCAGTCTCTCCTTCATGTGTCCTTTCTTTTCTGGTGACAAAGATGTTTGTCCCACTCTGTGCTCTGTTGTTTCCTCCGAATCTTCTCAGTGGGGTGTTCTGTGTTCCTCCAGGCTTGGTGATGGTTGTAGTAGAATGAGGGAACATGTGACCTACAGACTTTCCACACCAGATGAACCAAACGTTCACTTTCCCCTCTTCACAGAGAATTCCTGTGTAACTGAGGCTCTATTCTAATGGCCACACATTGCAAGAGAGATAAATAAAAATAAAGAAAGCTGAGTGCTGAAGAATTGATGTTTTCAAATTGTGGTTCTGGAGAAGACTCCTGAGAATCCCTTGGACAGTAAGGAGATCAAGCTAGTCAATCCTAAAGGAAATCAACACTGAATATTCATTGAAAGGATGGATGCTGAAGCTCCAATACTTTGGCCACCTGATGGGAAAAGCCAAGTCATTGGAACAGACTGATGCTTGGAAAGATTGAGGGCATGAGGAGAAGGGGGCAACAGAGGATGAGATGTTTAGATAACATCACCGACTCAATGGACATGAATTTGAGCAAACTCTGGGAGATACTGAAGGACAGGGAAGCCTGGTGTGCTGCAGTCCATGGGATCACAAAAAGTCAGACAAGACTTAGTGACTGAACAACAACAAAAAATAAAAATTGCCCCAAAAGTGTGACATCAAGATATAATCTTAAATTCCCAGTTTTAGAATGGCGTTTTCAAGATGGCTGCTTTTTCACCATCACTAATAGGACGAAGTCCACAGGGACTAAAGCAGGTACAATATTCTTAGAAATTCATGGGTCTGGCTTATTTGCCAAGACACCAAGTGGCTTCAGGGGAATTTACACCCTGATTAGTGTAAGACTTTAAAAGATAAATCTGTAACAGCTGCAGAGAAGCAGCAAAATTAATGGCTGGCCATCTGGCTTGGTTTTATTAACCTATTTCTTCCAACTGTGCCTGTTGGCTTCTGTAGATAAGGCAGATGAAGATGAACTAGCTACAAGAAACTTTTAAGGGACTACTGAGATTTTTCTCCCTTTCTGAAAAGAATTTGTGTGAGAAATAGCACCGTGTAAGGTGTTCGTTTGTTTACCAGACACTGGTGGTGTTTATCACGTACCAGGCGCTATGACCGCCAGGCAGAAATGCTTGAGAAAGGCAGGTTGCTCTTCTTGGGTGCTGGTCATGCTTCACGGTTGGTCACTTTTTTGTTTTCAATTTTGTAACCATGTATTGGAAATGTTGTAAGAGTTAAATAAAAATCTCCCCCAGGCCACGAGTAGGGTTTCCTGTTCATTTCCTTCCTCCCTACTTCCCTTCCTCCCTGCTTCCTTCTCTTCCTTCCTTCCAGATACAAGATGTATTCCTATTTGGGGTTCCTTCTGTGATGAGATAATTTAGGAAAGGGAGGCTGCCCATACAAGTGCAGCGTCCCTTGAGCCGAGGCACTGAAAGGAGAGCATTGTGGCACAGTTCAGCACTTCCCATCCTGCCTCTGAGTTGTTTCACTGACAGGATGCTTTCTAATAAGAAGTAATCAGTGAGGTCTAGGGATAAGGGAAGTGAGTTCTAGTGAAAGAAGGGGAGGAAGGAGAGAAGGTAAATGAACTACACTTGCCACTGTTCTCATGTAATTTTAAAATTCTTCCCTTCTTCCTTCTTTTTCAGATCTGATATTTGACTTCAAAGATGCCCGTTAACACCTTCACTCCGCCCTTAGCTTGAGCTGCAGGCTTGGTGACCAGCAGGTGAAGAGCAGGATGACTGGAAAGAGGTGGCCAGCAAGGTCTGATGAGCATGGAGCAATAGGAGGGGGCAGGCATTGAAAGCTGTGAGAACAGCCTGTAGATACTAGCTGGGACTGTGGGGCTCGGGGTCCCCAGGCCTGGGGTGATGGGGGAGCCCTAGACTTGCGTTTGCAAGAACCTGAAATGAGTCTTTCCTGTTTCACTTACCAGATAGCTGGTGGGGCAAGTCACAATGGATTGGAGTCTGTTTCTTGGCCTGTACAATGGAGCTGCTGCTGCTGCTGAGTTGCTTCAGTCGTGTCCGACTCAGCGTGACCCCATAGACGGCAGCATCAAGCCCCCTCCCTGGTCCTACACTTCATGCTCCCTGTGGGCATGTGCTTCATAAAAGCATTGGTGCCGATCATGCTGGGCTAAGCTTGGCGACAAGGCACGTTCCTGCTTCCGCACAATGACCACTCCTGGGGGCAGTGCAGCGTTGGGGGGCTCCTCTGAGGCACAGACAGATGGAGGAAGAGGTCTGAGTTTTTATTTCTGGCATAGATCTCCACATTTATGAATCAGCTCTTGCTGATTCACTTAGTGTGTTCACTAAGTGTGCCTCAATCAGCTGGTGGCCTCAGATAACCCTGTTCTTGATGGTAACGAGGCCACCCTGCGTTTTCTCTGTGAATCACTGAGATCCCAAACCATCCAACATCTGCAGAGCTTGAGCTGACAAGGCACTGCCTCCCCCGTCCCTCGTCTTTTCCAGAACAAAACCCAATTTGCCATTGACTCTGCTCATCAACTTTTGGAGATATCCATAGGAGTGCTTGTTCCTAGAGAGCAAGTTTCATGCTTTGCAGTATCTTTCTCTCACACTCTTTAATGGTGTTGATAACAGGGATTGAGTTCAAGCCTGTGTAAAAAGCGCTTACCAGGGCTCCGTTGGGTGCCAGGCCCTGAGGATGGAGCACAGAGTGGCAGGTGCAGGTCTGGGCTCCCCTGAGCAGCGGGTGCCCAGGCCCAACCTCTATGCTGGGCTCCCCCACCCCCCTAACTCTAGTCACATTGTGGACAAATCCTATAACCTCATTGGCTTCCAGCCTTGCCCTCTGAAAAATTAGAGGGTGGGCCATAATGTGCATGCATGCTAAGTCGCTTCAGTCGTATCCGACTCTGTGTGACCCCATGGATTGTAGCCCGCGAGGGTCCTTTGCCCATGGGATTCTCCAGGCAAGAATACTGGAATGGGTTGCCATGCCTTCCTTCAAGGGGTCTTCCTGATCCAGGGATGGAACTCGTGTCTCTTACATCTCCTGCACTGGTAGGTGGGTGGGTTCTTTATCACTAGCACTACCTGGGTAGCCTGGGCCATCCCATCTATAAAGTGAGCCATCTATAAAGGCTCAGGATTCTCAATTTTTAAATCTCGTGTCGAATTATTTATGAAATAGATAAAATCCCCTCCTCCCACTGCCCTTTAGTCCGATAGGTCTATAAACAACTGTTTAGGACACGTTAAGGCAGATTGAAATTTTGTCAAAAATATGAACCCAGGCCTCCCACACTGCAGATGGATTCTTTACCAGCTGAGCCACCAGGGAAGCCCAAGAATACTGGAGTGGGTAGCCTATCCCTTCTCCAGGGGATCTTCCCGATCCAGCAATTAAACCAGGGTCTCCTGCATTGCAGGGTCTCCTGCATTGCAGTGGATTCTTTACCAACTGAGCTACCAGGGAAGCCCCTGCATGTGACAAAACTTGGGAGTAAATAGTCACCGGAGCTAATCAATTTTCTTTTATAAATACTTCAACTACTGATTCTGTATGATATAAATGCAATATCAGCCAGTTTCTATGAATTTACAGTTAATGTCATTAATAGACATGGGTATATTTAGCAGATGATTATATTTAGGAGTTGACTATCTTATGATTATACCAAACAAGGTGTCACATTACTCTCATTATCTTATGAAAGAAAGCTTCCTAATAGAAACAGAATCATTGACTTAGAGAATGAACATACAGTTACCAGAGGGAAGGGTGTGGAGAGAAGGAGAGACTGGGAATTTGGGATTGACATGTCCACCTGCTATATTTAAAAGATGGATAATCATCAAGGACTTACTGAATAGCACAGGGAACTCTGTTCAATATTCTGTAATAACCATTCTGCTTCCCAGGGGCACTAGTAGTAAAGAACCTCCCTGCCAAAGCAGGAGATGGAAGAGATGTGGGTTTGATCCCTGGGTCCAGAACATCCCCTGGAGGAGGTTATGGCAACCCACTCTAGCATTTTTGCCTAGAGAATCCCACAGACAGAGGAGCCTGGTGGGCTACAGTCCATAGGGTTGCAAAAAGTTGGAGATGAGTGAAGCAACTTGGCACACACAGATGTTCTTCACAGCACCTGGAACAGGGCTGGACAGGTCCTTATTTTTCTCGATGAATAGATGGTCATCAGGGCAATTATGCCAAACCAGCATCCCAACTTTCATGCTGGGAATGACTCCCAGATTCCCTTGGCCGTTGGAGATGCTGGAGCCCCAGGTCTGCCAGATCATGCTTTAAGCAGACCCAATATTTATGCTAATGGGATGGGAAGTATATTTCTATGAGGGCCATGAAATTTAAAACATTAAAATGGTTGGGTAGTGCAGTGATGGCCAGATGATCAAATGTATCCCTGGCCTTTACTCAAATAGGCCATCAGTATACAGAGAAACTCAGAGGGAACTTAGAGAGGTGATAAATATATTTCAAAGAACTGTGTCTTATAAAGTGCAAACTCATACATGGTTGAATTTAAGAGGTAGACATGAATGGCACAACTAGAACATTCTAGAATATGTCAGATGAGCCCTAGAAATGCCTGATGGCTACATTTTCTATTAACATACAATGATTTCTAAGATAACTTCGTAAAGATACTGCTGTCTAAGCATAATGTCAACATTGCCCTGCAACTTACAAGGAAAGTCTCATTTATGATAATGTTATTCAAATATTTAGAAAGGAAAACACAATGTCCATACAAACAACATGTTCAATGGTGAGTGATGCTGGAATTAACAGTTTTCATACTATATTTGTGGTAAGTCTCAAACTTACACGTGTCAAGTGGGTTTTGACTATGTGAGTTGTGGACCTGAGACTGAGACCAGTAGCCATTTGACAGAGTGGGGGATGTACAGAATGGGGCAGCTTCTCCCAGAGCAGTGCCTGGAAGACCCCGGTCTAAGTGGACCTGAGGGCTGTATGCCAGGACCAGAGAAAGGCATCTGCTGGCCCCAGGGCACCGCCACTAAGGTCTGGGTCAGGCCAGTGGCCATGAGAACATGCTGGAAGTCCAGTTCAGACTCACCCAACATGCACACTTGGCACTATGTTAAGTCTAAATCTTTATAACAACTCTGGGAAGGGTAGTTAGCCCAGTCCCAATTTTCTTTGAGCAGATTCTAGAAATGAAGCTTGGTATTCTCACTGCAGAATATACTGAATCTGAATGACCTGCTCAATCAAACCCTTCCTATATGTACAAACACTTGATCATGGGCACCCATCAATCCTGAAACCTGAGATGGGATGAAGAAGAGCTAACACTCATGCCTCCATCTTTGTCAATGGATGATGTCTTTCCAAATGTCCTTCTCTCATATCTGGACCGTGTGTGGGTTTACTCAAAGTCCTATATTTAAAGTGGGAAAGTGGGAAAGTCGCTCAGTCATGTCTGACACTTTGCGACCCCCTGGACTATACAGTCCATGGAATTCTCCAGGCTGGAATACTGGAGTGGGTAGCCATTCCCTTCTCCAGGGGATCTTCCCAACCTAGGGATTGAACCCAGGTCTCCCGCATTGCAGGCAGATTCTTTACCAGCTGAGCCACCAGGGAAGCCATTTAAAGTGTAGGCATCAAAAATTTGGAGGACAAATTCCCAGAACTGGTTTAACACCTAATAATTGATGCAGTTCCAATTTCTCACGCTCCTTTCACCAAGTGCAAGGGGGATCCCAGGGGAGGTGGAAGGATGGGTGATGCCTTTTGAAGCTCCTCTCAGAAGCCACGCCTTGAAGGCCAAGTATAGGAATCTATTTAGTTGCCTCATATCAGAAATGCAAAGTATTTGTGAAACCCAGTGGGAATCACAACAAACTGTGGAAAATTCTTCAAGAGATGGGGACCCCAGACCACCTTACCTGTCTCCTGAGAAACCTGTATGCAGTTCAAAAAGCAACAATTAGAACCAGACAAGGAACAACAGACTGACTCAAAATTGGGAAAGGAGTATGTCAAGGCTGTATACTGCTATCCTGTTTATTTAACTTCTATGTATAGTACATCATGAGAAATGCTGGGCTGGATGAATCACAAGTTGGAATCAAGATTGGCAGGAGAAATATCAACAATCTCAGATATGCAGATGATACCACTCTAAAGGCAGAAAGTGAAGAAGAACAAAAGAGCCTCTTGATGAGGGTGAAAGAGGAGAGCGAAAAAGGTGGCTCAAAACTCAATATTCAAAAAACAAAAATCATGGCATCTGGTCCCATCACTTCATGGCAATAAAGGGGAAAAAGTGGAAACAGTGACAAATTTTTTTGCTTAGGCTCCAAAATAACAGCGGATATTTACTGCAGCCATGAAATTAAAAGATGCTTGCTCCTTGGAAGAAAAGCTGTGACACACCTAGACAGCATATTAAAAAGCAGAAAAAAGAGCAGAGACATCACTTTGCTGACACAGGTCCATATAGTTAAAACTATAGTTTTTCCAGTAGTCATGTACAGATGTGAGAGTTGGACCATAAAGAAGCTTGGGCACGGAAGAAATGATGCTTTCAAATTGTGGTGCTGGACAAGACTCTTGAGAGTCTCTCAGGAGATCAAACCAGTCAATCCTAAAGACAATCAACCCTGAATATTCATTGAAAGGGTTGATCCTGAAACTGAAGCTCCAATCCTTTGGCCACCTGATGTGAAGAGCTGACTCATTTGAAAAGACCCTGATGGTGGGAAAGATTGAGGGCAAGAGGAGAAGATGGCAATGGAAGATGAGACAGTTGGATGGCATCACCGACTCAATGCACATGGGCTTGGGCAAACTCCAGGAGATAGATAGTGGGGGCCAGAGGAGCCTGTTGTGCTGCTGTCAATGGGGTCACAAAGAGTCGGGTATGACTTAGTGACTGAACAACAACAATCCTTCCAGAGACTGTACGTAGTCCTGCCCTTTTTCCCAGAGGAGGACAGTCAGTCGCTGACTGCAGATTCTCTGAGCTGATGGTCTGCAGTCTCCGTGTCTAAGTTTTCCCCACCACACCCCTGAGCACTGCATTGTGCTGGCCACTGCCCCTTACTAGGAAGTTCCTCTCAGCTCATGGCTTGCTTAGATTCTGACCTGCCTTTGCCATTCACTGTAAATGTTGTGCTTGGTTGACTGGGCAGGACCTCTCCTTCCCATCTCCACTCACTCACCCACCTGCCCACCTGGCCCCACCAAACTTAACTGAATGGCAACTCCTGCATCTTCTCATTGGGAGAGTGGTCAGCCCTGGTCCCAGGTGCTCTTGCTGAGCCTCTGTCTTGTTTTTCGGGATCTGACTGCAGTCCAGGCCAGGTTCTGGCCATAGGTCCAAGCGACATTTAGCATCGAACATTAGATGTTTTGTTACCTTGATGACCCACATTACCTCCATGACTCTTGCTGTAGTTCAAAAGGATGATCCTTGCTAGAAGATCACTATTGTTTGTTTTTAAGGCCATGTTGCCAGGGACACATTACTTGAATCCAACCCAGACAGTTGAATGGCAAAATTCAGAGAACAGAGCAAGAAGGCCATCTGCACCCTGCCACTCTATGGTCTCAGGATGTCCTGCTGCTCAGCGTCACCCCCACTGCACACAGCCAGATGCGTTACAGAGACAAGTTTTCACACTATTAGCATTAACCCTTTTGCTTTCTTGGGCCTTTTCAGTAACCCAGTGGATGATTCGGCTTGCTAGTATTTCCTTTGGTTATTTTCCTCCACCAAAAAAGAAATGGTTCTCTCATAGGGTCATTCTGGAAGAAAATAAAATAGTACACATAGAAAATTAATGTGAAAACTATTTTGCAAAATGTAAGTTTTAATTGAAAAATTTTTGTATTTAAGTCAATAGAGAAACTACTCAGTTCTCTGCATGAGCAGTGACTGAGAAGGGCCGTTATATATACAGTCTGAACTGAAAAAGCCCAGAAACGAGAACTTCTGAAATTAGGTTCCTAGGTTCCTCCTGACAAATGTCTCTCATGGCATTTATTACCCATGGTGGCTGAGAAGACAGCTCTAAGCCATAAGCTTTCTTTCTCTTCCCATCGGAAGCAGGGACAATGGCTGCTTGATTCTGGCGGTTGGTCTAGAAGCAGAGGTTGTTTCCCACGAGCAGCTGGCACTTTGTTTTCAACTGTGGCTCTTGCCGCCTCCTCTTGGGGAGGTTAGAGAAGAGGCTGGTTGGGTGGGTTTTCAGCAGATGAGGTGCTGGACAGAGCGTGACCCTGTGAGCCTGCCTGCCTTGAGCCACAGGAGCCAAGAGGACTCTGGTTTTCCACCCCGCTGTCTGCAGTCATCCTTTCTAGGGGAGCAGCCTCTCCTTTCCTAGGTGAATAAAGGGGTGGCTCTCCAAGAAGGTGCCGTTGACTTGCATTATTGAGCTGAGCTATGATTTCCCAAATTGGTTCATTAAATTGGCTTGTTTTTTTAAAAGTATTTATCTGGCTGCCTAGGGTCTTAGCTGTGGGACTCGGGATCATTGCATCATGATCGCTGCATCATGAATGATCTTTCCTTGTGGTTTGTGGATTCTCTGGTCGTGGCACGCAGTCTCCAGAACGCAGGGGCTTCAGTAGTTGTGGCTTAGTTGTTCTGCGTCATGTGTGATCTTAGTTGCCCAACCAGGGATCGAACCCTCATCCCCTGCATTGCAAGGAGGATTCTTAGCCACTGGACCACCAGAGAAGTCCCTATTCACCAGTTTTATGAGGGATATATCATGAGGAAACGTGAGTCTACAGCCTACCTACAAAATTGCTCTCCCAGTGTGCCTGGCTGCTGCTATCTCAAATAAGGAAGCTGATTTGGCTGCAAGTTTTGAGTGGGCAAAGTTAATTCATTTCATGGAAGATTTCAGACAAGAAAGAGCTTTCTGAACAGCAGTCCCTGAGATTTTGGAGAAGGCTTATTTTCAGATTATAGCTTGCTTCACTGAATTCAATGCAATATGTACAAATGATGTCCTCAGATAACCAGACGGTGCCACAAGAAATCTGAAATACTGTTCTTGTCTCTAGGGAGATCACCGGTTGTAGAGGCAGAACATCTGAAGATCGGTATGCAAGAATGGCAGGTAATGTTGGCAGTAAGTTGGTTCATCTTGATATATTTGCCATTTTTCTTCTCTCTCTCTCATCCTCTGAACTGTATTTCTCCTCTACATGCCTATAATGAAAAGCAACTAAGGTTCATAGAACCCATGGGTCCAGATGAAAATGTCCCTCCAGGTGGAAGAAACACAGGAGCTTTCTGATTCAGAGCCCCGGGGAGCAAATGGCAGGGGACCCAGAAGGTGAGCTGTCTTCATGGGTGAACCTCCTTCACCAGCACACACAGGCTCTCTCTTTCTCCCTCGCCTCTCTATTTCTACCCTCAAGGAGTTTATACTCAAGTCATATCTTGTCCTTGTTTTGATAAAAAAAAAAAAAAAAAAATCTTTCCCAAAAAATGCATCTTGTTTGAAGTTAAGAATTTTAAATTCCAGAAATAAGCTGCTTTGCACTTTTCAAAGAGAGAGAGCAAATTATTAATAGACTACAAAATGTCTTTCCCAAGCAGATGCTTTTTAGTTAGATCAGTAGGTTGTATAACCAGGGTTATGCTCTTTTTAACACTAAACTACTTTTTCCCAGGTATCATCTGGGTGGTTGTGTCTTCAGGGGTGGCAAGTGAACCCCTCAACTCAGATTCCCAGAGCCTGGCTCTATTCTGCCAGGAATATGTGCTTCTTGGGTGCTGCTTCTTGTTTTAGGAAAACCATTCAAACATGTTATTTCTTTGTTCCAGAATACATGTATGCGCCCCATGACTGAATTTCCAGGGAGTCCTGTGGAATCTTAAACTTTTTAAATAGACGTTTGAGCTTAGAGAAAAATCAGAATAAAAACTCTAAGTACTCAGGAACACTAGGAGAAAAGTAATTTTAATCTCCCTAGCCTTAAGCAAGCAGTTTAAGCATTATAGGAGACAAGCCGCCTGTTATCAGCCCTTTAGCACATAAGAGATTAGAACGACATTGATAACCCTGGAAGTTCTTTGTAACAAAATTGCAGTGTTTAGAGACAAAAACAACACTCTATCATGGGAAGCAATTTTTGGATACCTACTGTGATTGAAATGAAAGTCGACAAAACTCTCTCCAATATTTGGTCTTGAGTACTGAGGTCTCAGCAAAATTGGGCTCTAGAGTTAGCAGAGGAGGGCAGCTTACAGCTGGAGGTCACCGTCCCTGGAGGGACACTTAATACGAAAATTGATAGAAAGAAAGTGCTGTTTTAGGTGATCTAACAGTATCTGCACCTCCACTGAGCCCCTGCATCTGGAGTCCGGGGCGACAGGGCAGGGGCTGACACGTGAATGGGCTTCATCAGTTCTTCTATCAGGAGCTTGTGCCAAGGACTGGCGCGGCCACATGCTCTCTGCCACTGTCTGTCCTCACGTGGTAATCATTATAAATGGCAGATTGTGCCCTGATCACTGGGGTGTGAGAAACAACAGCAATGTCCTGAATTGTTCACTCCTCACCCTGCATCTTAGAAATCCTTTAGGGGAAGTCGGAATTCAGTCTCAATTAGTTTGGATTTTTTAAAGCATAGTCCTACTTAAGGACCCACGTGAAAAGTATGCCATGTTACATACATCAGAACTGCCGCTCATAGAAAATGGTAAGTGGATCTTTTGAGGTTATAAAAGAAAACAAAAGCAGTCTTTTTCGTGCTTCTCTGGCGGTACAGCTATTAAGAAGCTGCCTGCCAAATGCAGGGGACACAGGCTTGATTCCTGGTTTGGGAAAACCTCATGCCGCAGGGCAACTAAGCCCATGCACCACAGCTACTGAAGCCTGGGCGCCTAGAGCCCGTGCTCCGCAGCGAAAGCAGCCACTGCAGTGGGAAACCCGAGCACTGCAGCTAGGGAGTAGCCCCTGCTCACTGAAACTAGAGAGAAGCCTGTGATAGCAGCGAAGGTCCAGTGCAGCACAAAATAAATGTGCAAAGTCACTTCAGTCGTGTCCAGCTCGTTGTGACCCCATGGACCATAGCCCGCCAGGCTCCTCCGTCCGTGGGATTCTCCAGGCAAGAACACTGGGGTGGGTTGCCATTCTCTTCTCCAGGAAATCTTTATGGCCCTGGGATCAAACCCACGTCTCTTCCTTCTCCTGCGTTGGCAGGTGGGTTCTTTACCACTAGCACCACCCGGGGAAGCTGCACCCCCCCACTCCCAAAAAAAAAACCCAAAAAACCTTAAAAAAATACCTTTCTATTTAGGACTTTAAGACATACTGTAGTTATTCTTCAAAAAGTTTATTGTACAGAAAGAGAAAATTTAGAGATCTGGTGTTTTATAGCATTATGTTTGAATTAATAGTATGCTAAAAGGCATTAACATATATATATATATAATTTAATTATTATATATAAATATTATTATATATTATTCCATATATATTTATTATGCATATTATTTTAAAAGATCCAGCTACCTATTTAGCTTTCTTTTGAACCCAGGGGCTTCCCTGATAGCTCAGTTGGTAAAGAATCTGCCTGTAATGCAGGAGACCCTGGTTTGATTCCTAGGTTGGGAAGATCCCCTGGACTCGATGGACGTGAGTCTGGGTGAACTCCGGGAGTTGGTGATGGACAGGGAGGCCTGGCGTGCTGTGATTCATGGGGTTGCAAAGAGTCGGACACCACTGAGCGACTGAACTGACTGACTGACCCACTCCAGTATTCTTGGGTTTCCCTGTGGCTCAGCTGGTAAAGAATCTGCCTGAAATGTGGGACACCTGGGTTCGATCTCTGGGTTGGGAAGACCCCCTGGAGAAGGGAAAGGCTACCCACTCCAGTATTCTGGCCTGGAGAATTTCATGGACTGTATGCAAAGAGTTGGACACGACTGACCGACTTTCACTTTCACTTGAACCCAGGACAAATCATTCCTAGCTTACACTGAAAATGGAGGCTGTCATGTTCAGGCCCCTGCAGTCGGGGCCTGAGGAGGTGGGGGGTTAAGAGCTTTGAGGCCCCGTCAATAAACCAGTCTGTGTCCGATGATCTCGTTCTCCAGCTCACGGAAACTTTCTCCAGTTTGCAGTTGTCCTTCTGGGCATTCCCTGCACAGCCAAGCTTGTGATCACTCCTGCGATCAGCACCCTGTGTGTTCTTGGTCCTTTGTGGTCATTTATCTTTCCAAGGAGCTCCATCTCTGCCCAGGATTGCAGGAGACCCTGGCTTGTTTGGCTCTGTGCCAGTTGTTGAGTTTCTGACACTCTGTTTCCAGTACACCCTTCGGTGCTTCTGCCCTGGAAACCAGCTGTGTCATTTGTCAGCTAATCCCTGATAGCTTTGCCCACTGGGGTAGAGACTGGAGACTGGAGGAGAAAGTCAAGACTGGCTGCTTCCTGTTGGTTTCCTTCCTGTGACCTTTAACCCGCCAAATACTGGCTGTGACATCTACTTCCTGTAGAGACAGTGGGATCCTGTCTGTGGTCTTCTTTCAACACTCACTGCACCCTAAGCAGAGATACAGCACCAGCCAGTGGGTGACCCTCTTCAAGATGTCCAGATCCAGGCCCGTGGAGCCCCTTCTCTGAGCCCAGAGATACCCTCCTCTGAGACTGAGTTTCAGCTCCACAGGGCTCTTCCTCCAAGCTTGCAAGCTCTAACAAGTCCAGTTTCCCTGCAGCCTTTGTGGTACAGGCTACTTCCTTCAGTTTGTACCTACAAGACACCTTAGTGCTGGTCTCTTTTACCTTTTCAGCTATCTAGTT
This sequence comes from Bison bison bison, assembly GCF_000754665.1. Lineage (NCBI taxonomy): Eukaryota > Metazoa > Chordata > Mammalia > Artiodactyla > Bovidae > Bison > Bison bison. The sequence continues at coordinate 5,462,405 of NW_011494949.1, forward strand.
AACGGTCTTAATACCTTATTATTGACTGAACTTATTGTTCAGTTGCTCAGTTGTCTCCGACTCTATGCCATACCGTGGACTGCAGCACGCTGGGCTTCCCTGTCCTTCACTGTCTCCCACAGTTTGCTCAAATTCATGTCCATTGAGGCAGTGATGCCATCCAACCATCTCATCCTCTGTCATCCCCTTCTCCTGCCTTCAGTCTTTCCCAGCATCAGGGTGTTTTCCAATGATTTGTCTCTTCACTTCAGGTGACCAAAACATTGCAGCTTTAGCTTCAGCATCAGTCTTTCCAATGAATATTCAGGACTGATTTCCTATGTTGTACAAAAACAAACAAACAAACAAACAAACAAACCAAAAACCCTTGATGGTTTCAATGGCTCTGGACACTGTGTCCATCCCCTCATCAACCCCTTATAGTGGGTCAGACCACGTTCTGGTTGTTGAGGGTCAGATGACTACAACAGAGGGCAGGTGGGAGATGTCAGTTTCACCTGATCCAAATAGACTAGGGCATGGTTGTGGTTCCTTCCCCATCCTCCACCCCCTAAATCTAGGTGTTGTGACCTGAAGGTGGGGAAATGGATGCCAGCTGTAAAAACAACAGATACCTCTCACAGCAGAGGCCTGGGAGGAAGGAGAGAGAAGTGAGCAGGGCCCTTGTGAGGCCCCCCTCAGATCTCCCCTCAAGAGAGGCTGGCCGTGGAAACGTGACGGATGGGCAGCCTCCAGCAGCCGTGTCTGTGGACACAGGTCCTGCCCTCCTCGCTCTGCTGGGGCTGCTTGCAGCCGGTGACTGAGCACAAGGGAAGCCCTGGACCTGGGCTCAGTGCGGGATTTCTCCGTCAGGTAATATCAGTTCAGTCCACGGGGTCACACAGAGTCAGACACAACTGAGCGACTAACACGACTACTGCTAGCACACTGTGCATTTCCACGAACATTTGTAATCAACAGTGGATTTGCTACTGGTAACATTTTTCTTCTTAAAAATAAATTAATCAAGATTTTAAGCTGCAAGTGGGAATCTGATCATGGAAACTGACCTATATAGTAAACGAATCGAATAGAACATTTCTCCAAGGAAGATGCACAGATGGCCAACAGGCCTGTGAAAAGACACTTATAACAAGCAATACTCAGGAAAAAGGCAAATCAAACACACAATGAGATATCACACACGGGCTGGGATGTGTGTGATGTTTTATTATCAGAAAACCAGAATATAATGATTGTTGGTGAGAACAGGAGAAATCAGAATCTTTGTGCACGGTGGGTAGAAATGTGAAATGGTGCAGTCACTATGAACAACAATATGGAGGTTCCTCGAGAAATGAAAATAGAGCTACCATCCCATCCTGAAACCTCACTTCAGGGTATTTATACAAAATAATTGACATCAGGGTCTCAAAGAAATATCTGCATTCCATGTTCATTGCAGCCTTATTCACAATAACTAAGCCATGGAAACAACCCCAGCAGCCCTCCTTGGATGAGCAGATAATGATAATGTGAAATATACGTGTCATGGAATATTTGCTGTTCTTCAGTCACTCAGTTGTGTCTGAGTCTTTGCAACTCTATGGACTGAAGCACGCCAGGCTTCCCTGTCCTTCACCATCTCCCGGAGCTTGCTCAAACTCATGTGCATTGAGTTGGTGATGCCATCCAACCATCTCATCCTCCGTCATCCCCTTCTCCTCCTGCCTTCAATCTTTCCCAGCATCAGGGTCTTTTCAAATGAGTTGGCTCTTCCCATCAGGTGGCCAAAGGATTGGAGCTTCAGCTTCAGCATCAGTCCTTCAAATGAATATTGAGGGTTGATTTCCTTTATGATTGACTAGTTTGATCTCCTTGCTGTCCAAAGGACTCTCAAGAGTCTTCTCCAACACCACAGTTTGAAAGCATCAATTCTTCGGTGCTCAGACTTCTTTCTGGTCTAACTCTTAACATCTGTACATGACTACTGGAAAAACCATAGTTTTGACTCTACAAACCTTTGTTGGCAATATTATTCAGCCATAAAAATAATGAAATCCTGTCATATGCAACAACATGAATGAAACTCGTGGACATTTTGTTACATAAAATAAGCCAGTAACAGAAAGGCAAGTGCTACATGAGTCAGCTTATCTGAGGAATCTAAAATAGTCAAGTACGCACAAGCAGAGAGCAGAACTAGGGTTGCCAGGGTCTGGTGTGGAGGGAAATGTGTTCAGTGGATATAAAGCTTCTCTGGTGGCTCAGATGGTGAAGAATCCGCCTGCAGTGCAGGAGACCCGGGTTCGATCTCTGGGTTGGGAAGATGTCCTGGAGGAGGACGTGGCCACCCACTTCAGTATTCTTGCCTGGAGAATCCCCATGGACAGAGGAGCCTGGTGGGCTATGGTACATGGGGTCGCAAAGAGTTGGACACGACTAAGTGACAAAGCACACTCACATAAGAAGTTCTAGAGCTCTGCGGTGTAATACTGTTCCTGTAGTTAACAACACTTTGTGTATGGAAACATTTGTTAAGAGGGTAAACTTCATGTGTTCTTACCATAACGATAGTAATAATAAAAGAAATAAAGCAAACCGTTGAGAGCTGTTCTGAATCATGGTCCCCATTTTCTCTTAATGGATAAAACTTTAGCTTTCTGTTTGGGATAATTTTTGTCTCGTTCTATTTAATGAGGCTCAGTCCATTAGGAAGATCATTGGGAGGGGTTAAAGACACAAATACCCACCCATTCTAATAAGAATTCTGTCCCTAGGCTGAAAGCCTTTCCTAATTAATAAGAAGAATATTTCTCCTCTGTGACCATAAGGCTGTGTCTACTTGAAATACCCAGGGCAATTACAAGTGAAAAATAGAGTCAGTAATTTGGTAAGAACTCAGAAAACAAAATTTTCCTTCCCCCCAAGCCAGCAAAAGTATTTCTGTTTGTTTTTGTCCTTCCCAAGACCAATTACTCCTGAGGATCATAGACAGCTGTAATCCATTTTCATTGGTGGAGTAGATGGTAGGCAAGAATGTTTTGTAACAAGTCAAAGAGTCTGTGGTACTAATTGTCATTTGTCTTCACAAAATGGATAAAATCATAAAAGAATGGCCCAAATGCTGTGTGTGTATTTCTATGTGTGTGTATGTTTGTCGCTAAGTTCTGCTCAAGTGGGCATAAAAGGTGAAATGATTGCTAATATGTACATTTTAACTTAAAACAGCTTAAATTTCATTATGATGTAAAATTCTTTTTTTGTATATTAAAAATAAAGTCTTAGAAATTATATTGCTAATGAAAACAAAGACATCTCTCATTGCTAAATTATAGTTGTCTTAAAAAATTCATCTTCTCAATGTATGAATAATAACTTGACACAATATTTAATCCTGGATTGCTTTATCTTTGTTCTTTTGTCACCAGGATAACTTCCAGCTTTCTGGTTAATGAGAGTTTTATAATGTCAATATGCTGAGGACAAATAATCTGGAATTAACTTCTTGTCCAAAAATACTTGATTAATTTGGTATTCTTGAGGTTCTTTTACTATTGTCTGTAGAGAACCTGATCATTTTCTAGTATTTATTTTTAATGTTATCCTTATAAATGCACTGAGACAGTGGTTTGTAATTTTGTGTTTGAAAAATTATGGTCAGTGTAACAATGGAGCATCCTTAGTACTGAGTAAAGTTATTGATGGATCCAGAAAGCACACATCAGTCTTTGGTCTTAAATTGCATTGACCTTTTCTGTTGTTTGGTGTGGCTTTCCTTCTGTGTACAATTTAGTTAGTTAGCTTGGAAGCATAGAATGATTTTTTTCTATTATTGAAATGGAGAAACACAGTTGAATTAGCTTGATTGAGTTTGCTTCCACACTGGTGTTTTTAGTTCACAAGGGTGTGCTGAATAAAGCAAGCAAACCATCTTCACTTTATTTGTAATCATCAGTCAAGACCCATTTTGCACTTCGGTAGGTCTTTACTGTCAATTTCATAAGAGTGTATTTTCATTACCTGAATTTTACAGGCTGTGACACAAATGCTCGATGACTCAAAACTGAGCCCACTGGTTGAGGGATGGTTGAATGAAAGAGTGGACCCCTTAGTTAGAGATGAGGTGAGATGTATTTGAGTTAGGAATGTAAACTGTCAGCTTCCTTCAATTTTTATTGAAGTGGTACATATGCATGTTGAAAAGGTTTACTATTAGAAAAAGTGCTAAGCAAAACCGTGCCCTCTGTTTCACTGGTCCCCATCTTGGAGTCTTCTCCTCTAAAGAGGACCACTTTTCCTTTCGGCTGTTTCTTCTGACATTTGGTCTTTATTTCTGTTGCTTTAGCTCAGTGGTAAAGAATCTGCCTGCAATGCAGGAGACATGGGTTCTATCCCTGGGTCGGTAAGATCCCCTGGAGAAGAAAATGGCAACCCCTTCCAGTATTCTTGCATAGAAAATTCCATGGACAGAGGAGGCTGGCAGGCTACAGTTCATGGGGTCATAAGCGAGTCAGATACAACTTACCTACTAAACAACAAACCTATTGCTTGAACTTCTAGTTACAAGAATTTCTTTTAACTGCATACTACCAAAGATGAAGATTTAACACTCTCTTACCCACCCCCAACATATACCCACTTTCCCAATCCTCTGGACATAGGTATATTTTTAACCAATATTTTTTTGGTTAAAGAAATATTCAGAGATCGAATTATCATGTCTGCATGAGTGCTGTCTATGACTGAGCTACAGAATATGCTAGGATTGGACCTTCTGCTGGACAACTTTTTGCTTCTGGTGTTAATCATGCCATATTTTTAATTTGTTTAGCTTTCTATACATGAGAAGCTGTGCATGTGTGCATGCTAAGTTGCTGGTCATGTCCAACTCCTTGTGACCCCGGGGACTGTAGCCCACAGAGCTCCTCTGTTCATGGAATTCTTCAGAATGCTGGAGTGGGTTACCATTTCCTTCTCCAGGGGATCTTCCTGACCCAGGGATCGAATCTGTGTCTCTTACATCTCCTGCATTCACAGGCGTGTTCTTAACCAGTAGCACCATGTGGGAAGCCCCATATCACAGGTTAACCCATATCAAACTCTCCTTCACACTGGGGACCTATCCATCATATTTCATGTCTTTTCCCTAGAGTTTTCCATCTTCCTCCACCATTCTGGAGATTTATAGACCTTGCAGAGCTGGTTTTCTGAGGATCCACTTTAATGAAACCCTGGGACTCTCATTGTCTCTCTTTCTTGTGTTGGATCCACTATCAGGCTCCATGTTTTGCTCTTTCTTAGCAAACTTATTTGGTGAAGTGTATCCCTGGTGTCTTCCTCGATGAGGAGCCAGGAAGTAAATACTTAAGGCCCTTGCATATCTGACGATTTCTTCTCTGGGTATAGAATGCTGGTTCAGTCATGACTTTTCCTTTTGCATTCGACGGTTCTGTTCAGTTATCCAGCTTTCAGTCTCCTTACCTAGGATCCTTCATCCTCTTCTTCCAGTTTTTGAGACCTCCAGTGTTCTGGACTTAACTGTATTGGTGTGAGCCACTTTTTAAAATCCCTGGATTGGACATTTTGTGGGTCCTTTTAATCTGGGAAGTCATGCTTTTCAATTCTATGGAACTATATTATATAGTTCACGTGATAATTCCATCCTTTCTTCTATCGCCTTTCAGAAATTCTATTATTTAGATTCTAAACTTATCAAATCGACCTTATTTTCTGATATTGTCCTCCTGTTTTCCATTTATCATTTTTTTCCTACTTTTTTGAGCCTCAGAAATTTTTTGACCCTTTTCCAAGCTATTCTGATCTCCTCGGATTCCCTCTTAACTCCTGCACCCAGCACCCTTGATACGTGTGATCATCTTTAAAAAGCTCTTTGTTAGTTCTCTGGTTCTTGGCGATTAATCTTTTGAAAAAATACCATCCCGTTTTTTTAAATTGGTGCAATTTTCTAGCACTGCCTGCAGCCCCATTGGCTGTCAGGGCCAAGCAATCCAGGCGTGTGCACTTCAGGCAGCAGCTGTGAACGCTGGGGTGCAGCTGTGTGTGCAAGCTCCTTTCAGGGAGATGCTGGTAATGGGTCAAGCTAGAGGGAGGTGGCCAGAGAGGTGTCCACCAGCTTGCCTGTCTCTGGGGAGATGTGGCCAGCCTCCACCGGAAGCCTGACCCCCAGGCAGCAGCTTCTGAGTTAGGCAGAAGGACCCCTTTCGGGCAGGGACTGGGGGCTGTACGTGTCTGCCTGAGCCCAGGTGGGTCACTGCAGGGTCTACTCCCAGCCCAGTAATCGCTGCTTCCTGGTTTGCTAAAGTCTCATGGGACATGTGGATGCAAGCCTCATTGGCTTCAGAGCTAGGTGTTTGGGGCCCATTCCTCAGGTGGGAGTCGTAAAGTTGCGGTGCTAAATGTGAGGTGCAAACCTTCTGCTCTTCAAAGAGAAGCTAGGAATTAGGAGTTCCTGTGATGGCACCCCACTCCAGTACTCTTGCCTGGAGAATCCCAGGGACTGGGGAGCCTGGTGGGCTGCCGTTTATGGGGTCGCACAGAGTTGGACACAACTGAAGCAACTTAGCAGCAGCAGCAGCAGCAACTTCCTTTTATGGCACTGTGCCAGGGGCAGGGGTTTATGGCAAGAGTGTGTTTCAGCCTCCCTACCTGTTAGAGGTCAGGGAGACCTCTAACTCACCAAACGAGTGAGTCACTTGGGTAGTTTCTGGATTTCTTGCAGAGGGTATTACTCTGTGTGTAGCTATACAATGGGATTCCCAAGTGGTGCTAGTGGTAAAGAACCTGCCTGCCTATGCAGGGGACATAAGAGATGCAGGTTCGATCCCTGGGTTGGGAAGATCCCCTGGAGGAAGGCATGGCAACCCACCCCAGTATTCCTGCCTGGAGAGTCCCATCAACAAAGGAACCTGGGGGGCTACAGGCCATAGGGTCGCAGAGAGTCGGACACGACTAAAGCGACTTTGCGTGCACATAGCTGTACATTTGGTGTGTCCACTGAAACAGGAGATCCTTGGAAACTTCTCTTTAAAAAGATGGTAATGAGGGGAGAGCCGTTCCATTTGTTTTATGTTTTTACACATTAAGCCCTGTGGTGCTATTTGACTGTTAAACTATGCGCAGCTTGTAACACTGATGAAAATGAAAATATTAAAAAAGATGCTAAACCCTGTCTTCTGGCCACAGGTTGGAAGTTGTTCGAGTGAGATGTGCACAGGGTCCTAGGAAGAATGGCCTTGTCATCATGCTTGTCACTTACACGTTTTATCACACACTGAGCACGCGCTCTGAAGGTCTGCTCCGTGATGTCATTTATGGAGGTAACTTGTTCTTGGTTTATGCTGAATACCTTTGCCAACAATCTGTTCTTCTCAATAGTCTCATTTCCTTGCTGACAGCAGACCTGGACGGGGTGACTCACCCACCCGGGACTCAGGTGGGCCTTCCCAGCTGGGCCAAGAACCGGCTGCACTGTCACCCTGTGAGTGAGTCTGCTCCCTGTCCCCCAACAGGCGAAGCCATTACCGTGCAGGTGACGCTCAACAATCAGGAGCTTCCTTGTCAAACATCCGCTGAGATTTCCACACAAACAAGTGAAATGAACCAAAGCAGCTACAAGTGGTGGGGCTATTTGACTTGCTTGGGTTCTTGGACCTTTTTTATTATTATTATTATTAATTAACGCGGCTGCATCAGGCCTCAGCTGCTCCGTGTGGAGTCTTCCCTCGCGGTGCAGGGCTCTCTCTAGTTGCAGTGTGTGCGCTCAGTAGTTGCGGCTCAGTAGTTGCAGTACTTGGGCTTAGTTGTCCTGCAGCTACGAAATCTTCCCTGACCAGGGATTGAACCCGTGTCCCCTGCACTGGAAGGTGGATTCTTAACCACTGGACCATCAGGGAAGTCCCATGGGTTCTTGGACCTTTTAACAAACCTTTTAATTATGTCTCTGTTAACCATCAGTGTGGCATTAACTGCCCAATAGATGTTATGAGATGAACCAGCCAACTCTGACCTTGTCATACACAGTTTTTTTTTTTCTTCTGAGTTCTGCAGTTATTTCCCCATTAATAAGGCTTCTTAGGAGTTTTGAGAAATATTTCAGTGAGACAATAAGCCATGTGACCCTTTCCAGTTATGCCATCTGTGAAAAGGCCCTGATGCTGGGAAGACTGAAGGTAAGTGGAGAAGGGGATGACAGAGGATGAGATGGTTGGATGGCATCACCGACTCGATGGACATGAGTTTGAGCAAAGTCCGGGAGCTGGTGACAGACAGGGAAGCCTGGCATGCTGCAGTCCATGGGTTCACAGAATCGAACGTGACAGCAACTGAACAACAACAATCCTAAATGATGGTCTGAAACTTAATCTTTGTGGTCTCATTCCTTGTCAGATCGTGACATGGTTGAGAGAAGGATGGATATCAATTGAGGGGGTTTTATTTCCAGTTCATTGGCCCGGATTTGCCATTTCCCCTTAAAGAGACTATTAGCTGTGTTTACTGATCCCAAACAGCTGGAATGTCTAGTTTTGGATGGGCGCTTTGGACCTTGTATGGATTGGATTCCTACTTCCCTAGTTAGCGTTTGTGAGTTGTTTCTAACCTCAAGATGCCAGCCCAGTGATGACAGACTCTGGGCTTACCCTCCCCCTTAGCTAATCAGTCACTGGAAGTGAACAGACAGACGGAGCGAGGCTTCAGTTTGTGTCTATGTGTGATCGTGCAAACAGTCCCAAACTCCCTCAGGACCTTTCCTACTGTTGACAGTAGACTGTTCCTGTCTCATCAAAGATTTAGGATTTATTTCTAATCTCATCCAGAGCACTAAAGCACAACTAATATCAGCTGAGACAATGTATTTAACTGCAACTTCTGAAAAATTACTGGCAGAGTAAAAGACAATAGCTTGTATAGCATGTAGAAAGAGAACTAAGTACTTAGAAAAATTATCATATGCTAAAAATGTCTGTCAGACAAAAGATCAAAGGAGCACCACTAAAACATAGCATGAATTCTACTTGACTGACTCATAGTTGTTAGAGTGAGTAGATAAAATTAACACTAGATTATTTATCTATCTACTTCAGATCAGTTCAGTTCAGTTCACTCACTCAGTTGTGTCTGACTCTTTGTGACCCCATGGACTGCAGCATACCAGGCCTTCCGGTGCATCACCAACTTCCGGGGTTTACCCAAACTCATGTCCATTGAGTCGGTGATGCATCCAACCATCTCATCCTCTGTCATCCCCTTCTCCCACCTTCAATCTTTCCCAGCATCAAGGTCTTTTGAAATGAGTCAGTTCTTTGCAACAGGTGGCCACAGTACCTCTATCTATCTATATCTATGTGTTGTGTGTTTAGTTGCTAAGTGGTGTCCAAGTCTCTTGCAATCCCGTGGACTGTAGCCCACCAGACTCCTCTGTCCATGGGATTTTCCAGGCAAGAACACTGGAGTGGGTAGCCGTTCCCATCTCCAGGGCATCTTCCTGACCCAGGCATTGAACCCATGTCTCCTGCACTGCAGGCAGATTCTTTACTACTGAGCCACCAGGGAAGCCCATATCTATCTGTATCATCCGTATCTATCTATATCATCAATATCTATTAATATATCCACATCTATATCTGTTAATATATCTATTTCATCTTTATATAGCTCCTTCCAACTCAAAGTTGGGACGACTTGAAAAATACCTTTATGATAGAAATAATACATACTTAGATAATTGGTATTTTTTGCCACCTATGACGGTTAGTTTTATGTGTCAGCTTGACTAGGGAAAGGGTGCCTACTAGCTAGTAAAATGTCCTTTCTGGATTTGTCTGTGAGGGTGTTCCAGGGAGAGATTAGCATTTGAATCAGTGACTGTGTGAAGAAGATCCACCCTCATGAACGTGGGAATGCAAACTCAGGTCCATTCAGGGCACAAAGAGCAAAGGCAAGGGGTGAATTTGGTCTTTGAGCTGGATGCTCATCTCCTCCTGCCCTCAGATATCAGAGCTCCTGGTTCTTGGACTTTTGGGCCCCAGTGGCCATCCAGTTCCGGGGCCTTTGGGCTCAGACGGAATTACACCATTGGCTCTCCTGCTTCTCCCGCTTGCAAGCAGCAGATGGTGGATTTCTCAGCCTCCATAACTGTGTCAACATATGCTTATCATGAACCTCTTGTATCTCTCTCTGTATGCTATGGGTTCTGTTTCACCGAAGGACCATAACATACCACCCAACAGGACTTCGGTTGTTGGCGGTGGTATGATATTTGCCAGACAGTGCATTAATATTCAGAGCTTCCCTGGGAGCTCAGATGGTAAAGAATCTGCTTGTAAAGTAAGAGACCTTGGTTTGATCATTCAGTCAGGAAGATCCCCTGGAGAAGGGAATGGCAACCCACTCCAGTATTCTTCCCTGGAGAATCCCTTGGACAGAAAGGTCTGTCGGGCTACAGTCCATGGGGTTGCAGTTGCAAACAGTCAGACACAACTGAGCGACTAACACACTTTCACTTTCATTGGGATTTTAATTTAATTTTTAAGAAATTTGCAATAACTATTGTATTCAGTCTTTCTAACATCATAGTTCATATTTTCAAGTCATCTTTATTTTCTTTTCAGAAACACCTTCCTGGTTTTCTTCCTAAAAGTCCTGTATATACCTTGTTAAGCTAGTCCCTGGATATTTTATTTTTCTTATCATGAAATGTTTTAATATTACTAATTGTCACAGCATATAGTGTTTTTATCACTTATAGCTCAAAAATATTAAAGTGAGTTTACCTTTCAGAATATGAATTCAAATTACTGCAAACTGAAATAAAGTTTTATTTGTGTAATTCTTCTAATCTTTGTCTAAAATCAGCGTCTACACTCTTAAGTTACTGAGTGTACCATATACAGCATTATTAATCATGGGCACTATGTCATACAGTAGATCTCTAGGACTTATCCATCTTGTATTACTAAAACCCTGTACCAATACCTCTCCATTTACTCCTCCCCTGGCTCCTAGCAACCACCCTTCTCTCTGTTTCTATGAGTTTGACTACTCTAGATTCTTCATATAGTGAGATCATGCAGTATTTGTCTTTATGGATTTGGCTTGTTTTACTCAACATAATATCCTCCAAGTGTATCCATGTTGTCACAAATGGAAAAACGTCTTTCTTATTTTAAGGTCAAATAATATTGCATTTTGTGTACACATCACATTTTCTTTATCCATGCATCCATCAATAAACACTGACTGCTTCCATGTCTCGGCTATCGTGCAGTGAACTTGGGAGAGCAGATATTTCTTGGAGATTCTGACTTCAATTCCTTTAGGTATATACCCAGAAGAGGGATTGTTGGATTATCAGTAGTTCTATTTTTAATTTTTGGAGAACCTCTTTTTCATAGTGGCTTGCCAATTTACATTCCCATCAGCGGTGTACATGGATTTCCCTTCTCTGCAAATCTTTGCCAACACTTGTCATTTTCTGTTTGTTTGTTTCTGTTTTCTGCAACCATCCCAACTGGTGTGAGGTGATATTGCACTGTGATTTACATTTGTGTTTCCTTGATAATTAGTTATGTTGAGCACCTTTACATATCTTATGTTAAGCGCTCTTTCAGTTCAGTTCAGTCACTCAGTCGTGTCTGACTCTTTTCGACCCCATGGACTGCAGCATGCCAGGCTTCCCTGTCCATCACCAACTCCTGGAGTTTGCTCAAACCCATGTGCATAGAAATGGTGATGCCATCCAACCCTCTAGTCCTCTGTCATCCCCTTCTCCTCCCACCTACAATCTTTCCCAGCCTCACGGTCTTTTCAAATGAGTCAGTTCTTCACATCAGGTGGCCAAAGTATTGGAGCTTCAGCTTCAGCATCAGTCCTTCAAATGAACACTCAGGACTGATTTCCTTTAGGATTGAGTGGTTTGATTTCCTTGCAGTCCAAGGGACTCTCAAGAGTCTTCTCCAATACCACAGTTCAAAATCATTAATTTTTTGGTGCTCGATTTCCTTTATGGTCCAACTCTTACATCCATACATGACTACTGGAAAAACCACGGCTTTGACTAGATGGACCTTTGTTGGCAAACTAATGTCTCTGCTTTTTAATATGCTCTCTAGGTTGGTCATGGACTTCCCTGGTGGCTCAGACAGTAAAGCGTCTGTCTACAATGTGGGAAACCTGGGTTCAATCCCTGTGTTGGGAAGATCCCCTGGAGAAGGAAATGGCAATCCACTCCAGTACTATTGCCTGGTAGGCTACAGTCCATGGGGTCGCAAAGAGTTGGACATGACTGAGTGACTTCACTTTCACTTTCCTAGGTTGGTCATAGCTTTTCTTCCAAGGAGCAAGCGTGTTTTAATTTCATGGCTGCAGTCACCATCTTCAGTGATTTTGGAGCCCAAGAAAATAAAATCTTTCACTGTTTCCATTGTTTCTTCATCTATTTGCCATGGAGTGATGGGACTGTATGTCATCGTCTTAGTTTCTTGAATGTTTAGTTTTAAGCCAGTTTTTTTCCCCCTCTCCTCTTTCATTTTCATCAAGAGGCTCTTCAATTCCTCTTCACTTTCTGCCATAAGGGTGGTGTCATCTGCATATCTGAGGTTATTGATATTTCTCCGGCAATCTTGATTCCAGCTTGTGCTTCATCCAGCTCAGCGTTTCTCATGATGTACTCTGCATATAAGTTAAATAAGCAGGGTGACAATATACAGCCTTGACATACTCCTTTCCCAATTTGGAACCAGTCTGTTGTTCCATGT
>NW_011494949.1:5475259-5524331 GCF_000754665.1 Bison bison bison
GGCCTGCATACAGACTTTTCAGGAGGCAGGTAAGGTGGTCTGGTATTCCCATCTGTTGAAGAATGTTCCACAGTTTGTTGTGATTCATATAGTCAAAGGCTTTGGCATAGTCAATAAAGCAGAAGTAGATTTTTTCCTGGAATTCTCTTGCTTTTCGATAATCCAACGGATGTTGGCTATTTGATCTCTGATTTCTCTCCCTTTTCGAAATCTAGCTTGTACATATGGAAGTTCTCGGTTCATGTACTTTTGAAGCCTCATTTGGGGAATTTTGAGCATTACTTTGCTAGCATGTAAGATGAATGCAACTGTTTGGTAGTTTGAACATTCTTTGGCATTGCCTTTCTTTGGGATTAGAATGAAAACTGACCTTTTCCATTCCTGTGGACATTGCTGAGTTTTCCAAATTTGCTAGCATATTGAGTACAGCACTTTAACAGCATTATCTTTCAGGATTTGAAATAGTTCAATTGGAATTCCATCACCTCCACTAGCTTTTTTCATGGTTATGCTTCCTAAGGGCCACTTGACTTTGGACTCCAGGATGTCTGGCTCTAAGTGAGTGATCACATCATCGGGGTTGTCTGGGTCACGAAGATCTTTTTTATACAGTTCTTCTGTGTATTCTTGCTACCTTTTCTTAATATCTTCTGCTTCTGTTAGATCCATACCTTTTCTGTCCTTTATTGTGCCCATCTTTGCATGAAATGTTCTCTTGGTATCTTTAATTTTCTTGAAGAGATCTCCAGTTTTTCCCATTCTGTTGTTTCCCTCTATTTCTTTGTATTGATCACTGAGGAAAGCTTTCTCATCTCTTCTTGTTATTCTTTGGAACTCTGTATTCAGAGCTTTTCTCCTTTGCTGTTAACTTCTCTTCTTTTATCAGCTATTTGTTAGGCCTCCTTAGACAAACATTTTGCCTTTTTGCGTTTTTTTCTTTAGGAATGGTCTTGATCATTGCCTCCTGTACAATGTCACAAACCTCCGTCCATAGTTCTTAAGGCACTCTGTCTGTCAAATCTAATCCCTTGAATCTATTCATCACTTCCAGTGTATAATTGTAAAGGATTTGATTTAGGTCATACTTGGATGGTCTAGTGGTTTTCCCTACTTTCTTCAATTTATGTCTGAATTTTGCAATAAGGAGCTGATGATCTGAGCCACAGTCAGCTCCAGGTCTTGTTTTTACTGACTCTATAGAGCTTCTTCATCTTTGGCCACAAATATAATCAGTCTGATTTCGGTGTTGACCATCTGGTGATGTCCATGTGTAGAGTCACCTCTTGTGTTGTTGGAAGAGGGTGTTTGCTATGACCATTGCGTTCTCTTGGCAAAACTCTGTTAGCTGTTGCACTGCTTCATTTTGTATTCTGAGACCAAACTTGCCTGTTACTCCAGGCATCTTTTGACTTCCTACTTTTGCATTCTAGTCCCTTATGATGAAAAGGATGTCTTTTTATGGTGTTCTAGAAGATCTTGTAGGTCTTCATAGAACCATTCAACTTCAGCTTCTTCAGCCTTAGTGGTTGGGGCATAGACTTGGATTACTGTGATATTGAATGGTTCTCCTCGGAAACAAAGAGATCATTCTGTCATTTCTGAGATTGCACCCAAGTACTGCATTTCAGACTCCTGTTGACTGGAGGGCTACTCCATTTCTTCTAAGTGATTCTTGCCCACAGTAGTAGATACAATGGTCATCTGAATTAAATTCTCCTATTCCAATCCATTTTAGTTCACTGATCCCTAAAATGTCAATATTCACTCTTGCCGTCTCCTCTTTGACCACTTCCAATTTGCCTTGATTCATGGACCTAACATTCCAGGTTCCTGTGCAATATTGTTCTTTACAGCATTGGACTTTACATCCATCACCAGTCACATCCACAACTGGGCATTGTTTTCACTTTGGCTCCATCTCTTCACTCTTTCTGGTGTTATTTCTCCACTCTTCTCCAGTGGCATATTGGGCACCTACTGACCTGGGGAGTTCATCTTTCAGTGTCATATCTTTTTGTCTTTTCATACTGTTCATGGGTCTTACTATGTATAAGTGGTCTCACTATAAGTGATCTTGCTGCTAAGTCACTTCAGTCGTGTCTGACTCTGTGCGACCCCATAGACAGCAGCCCACTAGGCTCCTCTGTCCCTGGGATTCTCCAGGCAAGAATACTGGAGTGGGTTGCCATTTCCTTCTCCAATGCATGAAAGTGAAAAGTGAAAATGAAGTTGCTCATTCATCTCCGACTGTTAGCGACACCAAGGACTGCAGCCTACCAGGCTCCTCCGTCCATGGGATTTTCCAGGCAAGAGCACTGGAGTGGGGTGCCATTGCCTTCTCATGTGAGGACATAGCTAAACAGTGCTGTCTATGAATGAGGAAAAAGGTCTCACCAGACATCAAAGCTACCAGGACCTTGGACTTCCCAGCCCCCAGAACTGAAAATGTCTGCTGTTCATAAGCACCCAGTTTATGGCACATTTGTCATAGTAGCCTGAACGACTATTCAATTATTTATTTATTTACTTATCTACTTATAGCGAAGTAACATTGACCTGCAGCATTATACTAGCTCCAGGTGTATAGCACAGTGAGTCCATATGTCTATACATTACAAAGTGAGCACCATGTCTAGACACCATCTGTGACCATACAAAATTATTGCAATATCAGTGACTGTGTTTCCCATGTTGTACCCGTCATCCCCACGACTCATTTATTTTATAAATGAAAGCCACAGTTACTTCACTTATCTGCCCATTCCCCTCCCCTCTGGCAACAACCTATTCGTTCTCAATATCTGTGAGTCTGTTTCTGTTTATTTTTTCATTTGTTTTGGTTTAGATTTCACATATAAGTTGGACCATAAAGAAGGCTGAGCACCAAAGAATTGATGCTTTTGAACAGTGGTGCTGGAGAAGATTCTTGAGAATCCTTTGGACAGCAAAAAGATCAAATCAGTCCATCCTAAAGGAAATCAACACTGAATATTCACTGGAAGGACTGATGCTGAAGCTGACACTGCAATCCTTTGGTCACCTGATGTGAAGAGCTGACTCATTGGAAAAGACCCTGATGCTGGGAAAGATAGAGGGCAGGAGGGAAAGAGGGTGGCGGAGGATGAGATGGTTGAATGGCATCATCAACTCAATGGACATGAGTCTGAACAAACTCTGGAAGATGGAGATGGACAGGGAGGCCTGGGATGCCGCAGTCCATGTGGGTCAGAAAGAGTTGAATACGACTGAGCTACTGAACGACAGCAGCCACATGTAAGTGATTACACAGAATTTGACTTATTTAACTTACCATAATACCCTCTGTGTCCGTTCATGCTGTCAAAAGTGATGAGACTTCATGCCTTTTTATGTCTGAATAACGTTCCATTTTACACAGATATGCACTATGATTTCTCTAGCCATTCATCTATCAGTGGGCATTGAGGTTGCTCCCACAACCTGGCAATCGTGAGTAATGCTGCAGCGAACATACAGGTGCATGTAGCTTTTCTAATTGTTTTTATTTTCTTTGGAAAAATACTCAGAAGGGGAGTCATATGACAGTTTTATTTTCAATTTTTATTTTTTTTATTTTTTGATTTTCTATTAGTACATCTTTTTTTTTTTTAATTTTATTTTATTTTTAAACTTTACATAACCTCCCCATACCATCCCTCTGCGTCGTCCCAGTACACTAGCCCCAAGTATCCAGTATCGTGCATTGAACCTGGACTGGCAACTCGTTTCTTACATGATATTTTACATGTATGGAGAGGGAGGAGGGAGGAGGGTTCAGGATGGGGAACACATGTATACCTGTGGCCGATTCATTTTGATATTTGGCAAAACTAATACAATTATGTAAAGTTTAAAAATAAAATAAAATTAAAAAAAAAAGAAAAGAACCTCCATACTGTTTTCCATAGTTGCTGTATCAGTTCACAGTGTACAGTGTGCTAGGATTCCCTTTTCTCCACATTCTCACCAACACTTGTTATCTTTTTGATACTTGTCATTCTGACAGGTGTGAGGTGATATCTCATGGTTTTTATTTATATTTCCCTGATGACTAGCGATGCTGAGTGTCTTTTCATGTGTTTCTTGGCCATTTTTAAAGCTTCTTTGGAAAAACATCGATTCAGGTTCTCAGCTCATTTTTTAATCAGATTGTTTGCTTTGTCAACGTGGAGTTGTATGCTTGCATATTTTAGTTCTGAACCCCTTAATATCATGACCACCACTTTTGATCCTTTTGTTTAAAGAGTTCATATGTATCTACTTCTTTTCAACTACTTTTGTTTACAACTATTTATTTTTCTAAGGGACCTATTCTGATGTGTTACAGAAAGCAAATACAACCAGATGCTTCTTTCTTTCTTCACTTGAGACTGAGTATTTCAACATTGGAATGACTAAAATATAATCAGTGCTCAGGAGACTGGGTTGTAAACAGATCTCTAGCTGGCTATCAAGGAGCACTTAATTGACAAGGACTATGCAAAACATATCAATATTTAACCACAGACACTTGCTTCTCAGCTTCCCTCAATGGCATCCACCTCCCATCACTGTCTGGTGCCCAGCAGTGGTACTGGAGTGGTAACATATGACCCACTCATCCCATAACAGCCTGTATACAACCAAGTCACTGACAGGTGTTTATGCCCAGAACACAAAGAGCAATGCATAAAAACTTATTTTTAATATGTATTATTTTCAACTGAATAATTTAAAGCCACTCACGACTCAAAGTACTGCCCAGTGTTAAAATGGAAAATCAGAGAGAATTCAGAATTCTGCTGGTGCAGAGCTGGATAAAACCTTGTGCTCGTCTTGTGAATGTGCCCACTGATATTATCTGGGTTCAAGGTCAGCTTATTAAATATTGTTTTGCTCTTTAGAGTCCAGGTAGAATGGAGAACTTTCAGACTGGGAATTGGGTGACCCTACCCAGCAACGTGACCTTGGAAAACTCACTTCCTTATGGATTCTCACCTGTGAAAAGAAGGCAGTGGGGCAGAAGGTGGGGGAGCAGGAATGGGCACCACGGGCACGTGGACCACTTCTCCATGTAACTTACTTGTGTCTTCGGTACCTGCTTGGCTTGTCCTGTGTAACCCACTTCCTTTTGATGACGTGGTACTGCTTTGACGACGTGCCTGCCCAGCTTCATAGCTTGGTGGATCAGACCTTTGTGAGAAAAACAGGCTTGCTCCTGAAGAACTGTGAAAGCCTTTTCTGACTATATTAGACTTTGAGTTTTCTCTCTCTTTTTTTTTTTTTTTGAATTTTAATTTTTATTTTATTTTTAAACTTTACATAATTGTATTAGTTTTGCCAAATATCAAAATGAATCCGCCACAGGTATACATGTGTTCCCCATCCCGAACCCTCCTCCCTCCTCCCTCCCCATACCAAATACAGTATACTAACACATATATATGAGTTTTCTCTCTTGATAATCAAATAGAAAAGGAGGATTTTTATAAAACCAGATGGTTTTAAATATTGACTTCTGTAAGTCAAACAGATAATAAATTTTTGTCAAAGCCTGAAGTGAGAAAGATTCTTGTATCAGGATCTTAACAATTTAATGTATGTATTGGATTGTTAGAATTGCTTAATTATTAGTTTTGGAAAAACAGTAAATGATGGGCTTCCCAGGTGGTGCTAGTGGTAAAGAATCTGCCTACCAATGCAGGAGACATAAGAGACGTGGGTTTGATCCCTGGGTGGGGAAGATCCCCTGGAGGAGGGCATGGTAACCCACTCTAGTATTCTTGCCTGGAGAATCCCATGGACAGAGGAGCCTGGTGAGCTACAGTCCATAGAGTCATAAAGAGTCAGACATGACTGAAGTGACTGAAGTGACTTAACAAGCATGCATGAACTCAGATTATGAATTTTTCACAGTTGGCAGCGTAGATACTATCAAAATACACTTTACAGGCTGATACATATTCACACAAATCTTAGCCTATTCATGTGAATGTAACCATTATAGAAATGACCCAAGAGGTTAAAGGCTGAAAATATGGACATCATACTGATCATTCTTAAAAACACCAATGTTAATCTTTCTAGCAACATTTTTCATCTCTATCATCTTAGTAAAATTTATGTTCACTGGGACAGCGCTCAATTTCATCTAGTTTCTTTGCCATTCATTCTGAAGAAGGAAAATCTAAAGGAGCATGGTTTTTACCTTTCAAAACACTGTCCTTTGTGACACTTTCTTATCCAAAGGTTTCTGAGTAGCCAACAGTCACTGAACCACTTATCATACAATAAACTCTTAAATGTGATAGAGCCGTCAACTAGCCTACCAGGTACCCACAATCATCACTGTGATCATTTTACACCAGTGGGGACCCTGCGTGGAGACTTCGTGACACTTGTCAAGAATATTGTAAAGGACCTTGAATTAAATGACGCTGATTCTGAGTACCTCCTCCCTGTGCCTGACCCCTAGTCTGGGGAGCCTGACACAGGGCTCAGAGCTCTCACTCCTGTTGGAGAGCTTTCACAATATGATCGTCCCCCAGTTGGTGGGTAGCCTACCCAGAGGGAATGGGATTTGATTACTTTGCAGGTGCTCCCTTCCTGCTGTCTCATGGATTATTCTTTGTCTTCAGAAGTAGAATATCTTTTGTAGGTTCCCATCTGTTTTTATCGATGGTTGTTCAGCAGTTGGTTGTGATTTTGGTGTTCCCTCAAGAGGAGCTGAGCTCAAGGTCCTTCTACGCTACCATCTTATTTTTTCCTTTAGGTGAAGAATCGTCCCAGAGTTCCCAAGATCCAAGAATGATCATCGGAACCCCGGTGGTGGGTATTGCCTCCTCCTGCTGCCTTCACAAAGCATTCTTTGGCAATAGCTGTGAGGATCCTTGGATCTTTCCACTGATCAGCAATGCTCATTTGAACATCTTGCTATTTCCTCCATTTGTGTGTGTTGCTTTGCCACTGGAAATATAACTGAATCTAGCAGTTATTATTTGGCACAAATGTATGAAGCAGTTTCCTTGTTTGCTCTGCTGAGTGGTCTACAAACTAGACCAGGGGAGGGAAGCAGATTCCCTGGGCTTTGCTCTCTGTAGGGCAGTCATTCTCCAAGTGAGGTCTCTAGAGTTGCAGCTCTAAATGACAAATGAGGTCTTTGCAACAGTGATCCCTTACAAAATTTGGTTGCTGTTCTTGTTCAGTCACTCAGTCATGTCTGACTCTTTGCAACCCCATGGACTGCAGCACGCCAGACTTCCCTGTCCTTCACTATCTCCTGGAGTTTGCTCAAATTCATGTCCATTGAATTGATGATGTCATCCAACCATCTCCTCCTCTGTTGCCCACTTCTCCTTCTGCCCTCAATCTTTCCCAGCATCAGGGCTTTTTCCAATGAGTCAGCTCTTTGCATCAGGTGGCCAAAGTATTGGAGCTTCAGTTTCAGCTTCAGCATCAGTCCTTCCAATGAATATTCAGGGTTGATTTCCTTTAGGATTGACTGGTTCGATCTCCTTACTGTCCAGGGGACTCTCAAGAGTCTTCTTCAGCACCACAATTAAAAAGCATCAATTCTTTGTTTTTTTCTTTTAATTCCATTTTCAAAGTCCTACTCTAGTACATTTTGTCTATGTTCACCTTTTAATTTAATTTTTTAAAAATTATTTATTTAGTTTTTAAGTGAAGGATAATTGCTTTACAGAAGTTTGTTGATTTCTGCCAAACATCAACATGAATCAGCCACAGGTATACTATGTCCCCTTCTCTTGAACCTCTCTCCCATCTCCCTTCCCATCCCGCCCCTCTGGATTATTATAGAGCCCCTGTTTGAGTTCCCTGAGTCATACACAAATTCCCACTGGCTATCTATTTCACAGACTGTAATGTAAGTTTCCGTGTTACTCTCTCCACACGTCTCATGCTCCCAGCCCCGCCCTGTGTCTAGAAGTCTGTTCCCTATGTCTGTGTCCCCACTGCTGCCCTGCAAACAATTTCATCAGTGCCATCTTCTATGTTCCGTATATATGTGTTAGTAACAATATTTCTCTTTATGACTTACTTCACTCTGTATAATAGGCTCTGGGTTCATCCACCTCATTAGAACTGACTCAAATGCGTTCCCTTTTTATGGCTGAGTAATAGTCCACTGTATACATGTGCCACAGTTTCTTTATCCATTCATTTGTCAATGGACATCTAGGTTACTTTAAATGTTCTAGCTATTGTAAATAGTGCTGCAATGAACATTGGGGGTACATATGTCTTTTTCAATTTTGTGTGAAAGCATCAATTCTTCAGTGCTCAGCCTTCTCTGTGGTCCATATTTTGCATCTGTACAAGACTACTGGAAAAGCCATAGCTTTGACTGTATGCATCTTTGTTGGCAAAGTGATATCTAGGTTTATCATAGCGTGCATTTAAAAATATCTGTTTATTTATTTCATTTTTGGCTGCACTGAATCTTGGTTGCCATGCACAGACTTTCTCTAGCTGTGCTGAGCGGGGGTCCCTTACCCTTTGTTGTGGTTTGTGGGCGTTTCATTGCGGTGTCTTCTCTTGCTAGAGCACAGGCTCCAGGGTGTGTGAGATAAATGGTTGTAGCAAAGGGGCTTAGTTGCTCTGCTGCGTGTGGGATCTTCCCAGACCAGGGACCAAACACTTGTCCCCTACATTGGCAAGTGGATTCTTAAACACTGGACCACCAGGGAAGTCCTTGATAGTGCATTATCCTAGTCTTCAAGAAATATCAAGGAGGAAAATGAATAACATTTTCCTTAGTTCAACCAATCTGAAACAAGCAAGCACAATCAGTAAATGAATAACATTTGGTAATGAAGCATCCTCTGGATGTGGATGAGTAGGCACAGTACATGTGTGCATGTGTGTGTGTGTGTGTGTTGGCAGAGATGTGCAATATTTTTAAAAATAGCTTCAAAAAGACGCTTTCTGCTAATTTTATGTAAAACACCAACAGCCATTTTCTGTGAAACTTCAATAGGCAGGGAATTGGGATGCAAATCCTGATGAATGTCTTTTGATGAAGGTAGAACTATACTGTTACACATACCATGCTCAGTTAAACAAGTGACTGATGTATTTTTATTTGGACAACTAAATCTTGACTACTGTTGTTAGATACAGATTGTTGGGGCACACACATGATTTTTCTGGACTCTGGCTTCTCTTCAGTAACTACCGTCTTCATTTTTATGACATTTTTCAGTTTACAGCATAATACCGCATGTGTCAGAGGAGGAAACCAAACCTCAGACAGCTTAGATGATTTACCCGCAGTCACAGTTACCAAATATTAGAGCCAGGATTTGAACACCAGTCTTCTGCTACTTCTCTGTGTATTGATGACCGGATGCTGGCTAGGAGTCTGACCTGCAATGCAAGTTATGCCAAGCTTTTCAGTTTTTAATATGTGGAGGTTATTTTACTTGATTCACATTTTACAAAAAAGCAAACCCAGGGCAAAAAATCAATTAGAAAAACATTCTATCGATTGTAAGGTACTTAAATAGAAAGACCCTGTTTATTAAGCCAAGATTCAATTGAAGTGTCTCAGTGAGGGGTTCTCATCCCAGCCTGTACATTTCCCCCTTGGTGGCTTCCTTCAATTTTAGAATTGGGTTTTGAAGCAGTTTTTCAGTTAGGCTCAGATGAATCCCCTGGGAATTCTTAAAGATGAGCTCATATATATGAAAGAATTGTTTCTGACTGACACACTTTAATGAACAACATCTGCGATGCTCTAGAAGTGAAAATAATCACTCATTATCTCCTTGTTCTAAAGAAATGTTTGTATGAAGCTGCTCTAAATTGCAGCATTTTCATTGTCGTATGCCTACTTCAGGAGGGAGTTAATGAAGCCCAAGCCACTCAGTACCATCCTGAGATGAGGTGGCTGTCAGGGTTTGGGGACTGCCCTTCATTGCCACATGGAGGGCCACTCCCAGGGGCCCTGCAGTCCACGGGCTCCTGGGCTAAATTACTCTATGTTTCAAATGAAATCCAGATGTAAGCTAGACTTTCTCAGCCCCATAGAATAAGGAAACTTGTCTGAATCTCCTGGTCCCTGAAACTGCACTGAAGCAATTGCAGAGCCCCTGGTATCCTGAGCCGCCCCTTGAATTCCAAGGAAACCAAGCGGGCTCAGAGTTTCCTCCTGGAGTCAGCTTCTCCTGCGCAGTGTCTGTTCCTAACATTGGTCTCAGTCCTTCGTCCTGAGGTTTCCTCCACCTTTCTTGCCTTCTAATTCCTCTTGAATGTCCTCTGCCTTGCTTTTTAAGTTCCTCATGGCCTCTGAGGTTCTGTTCTCTGATAACCATCATGCTTCCGCCCACAGCATCCTGTCCTTCCATGAGGGCACCATCTTTCATTTTCTCTCTGAGATTATTGCGCTCATGTTCAGTTGCTTCAGTCGTGTCCAACTCTTGGTGACCCCGTGGACCATAACCCATCACATCCATGGGAATTCCCAGGCAAGAATCCTGGAGTGGGTTTCCATTTCCTTCTCCAGGAGGAAGGATCTTCTCAACCCAGGGATCAAACCTGGGCCTCCTGCAGTGCAGGCAGATTCTTCACCATCTGAGCCACCAGGGAAGCCCTGTATGGGGTGACAGATGACTGTATAAATATAAACTGAAATGAATACAAATACAAAATTTTACTCCTTCCATTGCACTTGTCACATTTTAAGCATTGAAGGGCAGAACTGACTTCTGAGTGGTCAGGCGGCTCACATAGATTCCCATCCTCTTCTCAGGAAGCTGTAGGGTACTGCCCTAGTTCTAGCCCCCTCAGGAAGGCAAGCCTCATCCCCCTAGTCTGGGCTGGTGCTCCTGGGATTAATGTCTCTGCGGTTCAACCTCTCCAGAAAGAACGCTCCAGGGTTGCCTGGTAGGGGCTCTGCTTCTCCCGCAGTCTGATTTCTGCAGTTCCTCCCAGGACAGTGGCCTCGTCCTGCTGCTGTTCAGTCGCTCAGTCATGTCGACCCCATGGACTGCAGCACGCCAGGCCTCCCTGTCCATCACCATCTCCTGGAGCATGCTCAAACTGACGTCCATCGAGTCGGTGATGCCATCCAACCATCTCATCCTCTCGTCCCCTTCTCCTCCCACCTTCAATCTTTCCCAGCATCAGGGTCTTTTTCAATGAGTCAGCTCTTCGCATCAGGTGGCCAAAGGATTGAAGCTTCAGCATCAGTCCTTCCAATGACTATTCAGGGTTGATTTCCTTTAGGATGAACTGGTTGGATCTCCTTGCTGTCTAAGGGACTCTCAAGAGTCTTCTCCAGCAGCACAGTTCGAAGGCATCAATTCTTCGGTGCTTGTCCTGGACTCTCCTCGTTCTGTGACGATGTGAGTTAACCCCTTCTTGTTGCCTCACTGCAAGCACTTTATTTACACTGCTGCACTCTGCTCGTCAGTTACCACTCACCTATCTCCTAGAATTTTGTTGACATCCTTTATTCACTATTGTCTCTCCTTCTGTCTGTGTCTCCTTCATGGTTTATGAGGTTTGTATCCATTGAAAGTGAAAGTGAAGTCGCTCAGTCGTGTCTGACTCTTTGCGACCCCATGGATCGTAGCCTATCAGGCTCCTCCATCCATGGGATTTTCCAGGCAAGAATACTGGAGTGGGTTCCCATTTCCTCTCCAGGGGATCTTCCTGACCCAGGGATCAAACCCAGGTCTCTTGTATCCATTACCCTCCTGGTATGGCTGCTCAGGAAGACCCATAGCTTATCGTGTGGGTTCTACCCACCATGTTTGACCTGGAAGGGACTGTCCCTTCCACTTATCTGTGTCAGAGGCCTCAGGCAAGGAAGTGAACTCTGAGGAATTTTTTTTTTAACTAGAGGTGAAAGAAGGCAAAATTATCACAGCAGTAGCTGAAGCCACCAATGGCCTGAGACTTTCAGTAAGTAAGCAGGGTGGGGATGAGCTTAAGACACTTGCTTCCTGCCTCAGTTTGGATGGCAACTTTTCCATGGTCATGAGGTTGAACCGGATTCCAAACGTTTCGATGGAAGGAGGATTTGCGGAGTGTGCACTACTTCAGGCAGGTTACAAATGTCCTCTTTC
Source organism: Bison bison bison (assembly GCF_000754665.1). NCBI lineage: Eukaryota > Metazoa > Chordata > Mammalia > Artiodactyla > Bovidae > Bison > Bison bison. The sequence goes on from NW_011494949.1 coordinate 5,487,349, forward strand.
ATTAAAGATAAACTCGCCAGTCTCCTCTGTCCATGGGATTTCCCAGGCAAGAATACTGGAGTGGGTTGCCATTTCTTTCTCCAGGGGATCTTCCAGACTCAGGGATTGAACCCAGGTCTCTCCTGCATTGGCAAGCGGGTTCTTTATCAGCTGAGCCACCAGGTAAGCCCATAAGAACTAATACTCCTCTGGTACTTGAGAGTATATCCATCCATTCAGTGAACACTTATTTAGTGGGTTTAGGTGCCTGGCTTACATTCCATAAAATAACAAAAGCACTGATAATAGCATGACAACTATTTTTAATAACTGATAATGTAAAAATCCTCAGAAATAGCCAATTTTCCCACATATTTTCACCAGTTTTCTGCTTTCTTTTATAAAATTAACGAACACCATAAAGATAGGGCTTAACCATACAATTTAGATTAACCCGAATTTTGAAATCATTGGAATCTGAAACAAATGTTTTCCCTTCAGTACTTTCTGGGTGTTTTAAAAATCTTATTCTGTTAATTCTTTCCTGCAGCTGATAACAAGATTGATCTTTCAGATCAATGTTCCCGCAAGTCTCTCTCTTTCTCTCTGTCGCTTTCTCTCTCCCCGAACAGCTTCTGCAAGGTGGCAGGTTAAGGAGACTGCACCTCTTTTCTGGACTTGAACGTTGCCCCTGGAGGTCTCATTTTACTAGTATTTCCAGCTCTATATGGGGGAGCCCTGGGTCTGGACTATAGCGAGGATATGTTCTGACAAATTTCAGAAGTAAACAGGTCAGACCACGCCTTCCATGAACTCTCAGTTCTATGAAATTTCTAACTAGTCCACTCACAACCAACAGCTCCTTCCTCTCTGGGTTACTTGTTTCCTCCTGCTTTCTATTGCTCTGGTTGCAACCCAAGTTCATGTTGCTTTCACTATGTCTTAATACTTGTGACCCAATTATAGCTTCTATTTTCCACCCTTTTCCTCTGCAAACTTGCCATGGTCCCCCTCACCCTGATGAACTTGCAGGCTCCGGTGGGTATCAGTACCCATAGGTTAGCACATCCAATGACATTTTTGTAAGCCTTCGTTTGGACCTTTCAAGCCTTCAACATTGCTACCCATTCTCTCTTTACCTCTGACTTCTCTTTTGCATATTTCATGGTTCACCTTTCTCTTTCTCATCTCAACTCTCTAGTGTCTGCCTCCATCACTGCTGTTCTTGCCCTTCTCCAGGAGTCCAATGTCATCCCCTTCATTCTCTCTCCAGTCCTTACTTATGTGTCCTCCACACGACACAGGTCGACTCCCACACGGACGTCAAGCCCTGACCTCTCTTCCCGGGTCCTGTCCCACATCCCGAACTTCATCCTGGCATTGGCAGTGATTCTGTTCTCTCAGCCTCAACACCCTTGAGCTTGCATGTACATCATTTGCAAAGATGCATCTCATCTCAATTTCTCCAACTCCTTTGAAAGGAAGTGAAAGTCACTCAGTCGTGTCCAACTCTTCGCTGTTGCATGGACTAGAGTCTGCCAGGCTCCTCTGTCCATGAAATTCTCCAGGCAAAAAATAATGAAGTGCGTTGCCATTTCCTCCTCCAGGGGATCTTCCCGACTCGGGGACTGAACCTGGGTCTTCTGCATCGCTGGCAGATTCTTTACTTTCTGAGCCACCAAGGAAGCCCCCAACTCCTTTCAGTTCAGTTCAGTTCAGTCTCTCAGTCATATCCGGTTCTTTGCGACCCCATGGACTGCAGCATGCTGGACCTCCCTGTCCATCACCAATTTCTGGAGTTTATCCAAACTCATGTCCATTGAGTCGGTGATACCATCCAACCATTTCATTCTCTGTCATCCCCTTCTTCTCCCACCTTTAATCTTTCCCAGTATCAGAGTGTCTTTTCCAATGAGTCCGTTCTTCACATGAGGTGGCCTAAGTACTGGAGTTTCAGCTTCAACATCAGTCCTTCCAGTGGACACCCAGGACTGATCTCCTTTAGGATGGACTGGCTGGATCTCCAGAAGACTGTTTGAATCTTCTCCAACACCACGGTTCAAAAGCATCAATTCTTCTGCACTCAGCTTTCTTTATAGTCCAGATCTCACATCCATACATGACTACTGGGAAAACCATAACCTTTTTCTAAGTCCCTTCAGGTTAAAACATCATTTCTGAGTCTCCTGGCTCTGCCTCTCTGGTCATGCAGTCCCCCAGCCGCCTCCCCCCACTTATCCCTTCCACGCCACTTTGGGTCATTATTGTTTCTGCCTGGTGCTTATGCCACAGCTTTCCACATACCATTTCCTGCCCCTCCATGACGCACACAAACGTGAGTCTAACCCTTCTGAAATGATGCTCTCTTATGTCATTATTCAGCCCCAAAATGTTCGGGGTTTCCCTAGTTTCTTTTCTAAAATATTTACTTATTCGTCATTCAATGTTTGGCTGTGATGAGCCTCACTTGTGGTATGCGGGACCTTTTCCCCGTGGTGTGCATGTCCTTCACTGCAGGCTTCTCTCTAGTTGTGCGGCTCTCAGTAGTTGTGGCGCCAGGCTCTCCAGCTGTGGTGTGCAGGCCCTGGAGCACACGCATGCCTCAGTTAAAGCATGTGGGCCCAGCTGTCCTGCAGCATATGGGATTCTAGGTCCCCGACCAGGGATTGAACCTGCATCCCTTGCATTGGAAGGCGGATTCTTAACCACTGGACCACCAGGGAAGTCCCTCCCTACTTTACTGATAATCAGTGTCAAACTCCTTGACTTGGTGTTCCAGGCTTCTCATAGTCTAATTCAAGACTCTCTTATGGCCTTTATTCCTCTCCATGAGACTCACCCCTCAGAAACCACCCTCTGCAGCTGTTCCGAGTCTTACTAAGCCTCCAGTTTTGCTAACCCTCTTCACCTGGCTAATAGGAAGTGGGAAAGTGTCCCTTGCTTAGTTGTGTCTGACTCTTTGCAAACCCATGGACTGTAGCCCACCAGACTCCTCTGTTCATGGGGTTCTCCAGACAAGGATACTGGAGTGGGTTGCCATTTCCTTCTCCAGGGATCTTCCCAACCCAGGGGTGGAACCTGGGTCTCCTGTATTGCAGGCAGACTCTTTCTGACTGAGCCAGCAGGGAGGCCTAGGAGGAACCTCCCTCTCAGTCTTCCTCACCATCTCGCCAAAGCCAGCCCAGCTTCCAAGGCTCAGGTCAACTGTCTTTACCCTGGAGCTTTCCCCAGTGCCCTTCACGTACTGTGGTCATGTCCACCTCTCGGCTCAGGATAGACATTCCTGTACACCCCCCAAACCACCTCGGTCCCTTTTCATTTCTACTCTGTCTTCTGTTAGTATTCACTGTTTGGTTCTGAATTTCTGTTTGACAAAGAACCATGGACTGGACTTTAAATCCTTGGCCCCTGAATGAAGATTTATGTTGTCCAGGCTTATCCTCAGGAAAATTAAATACACTGAACAGGCAAGTATTTACTGGCAGATTTGAGCAGCACTAATGGATCAAGTCCAACAAACCATAAAATGTAACATAAAAGTGAAAACTCCACTTTACCTAAAATATAGCTAGAAAAATGTTAATGGGAATAGTGGTCAAGTTTAATGCCGCTAGCTCCTAAATTTTATTCCTACCTTAAAACATACTTCTTTTCAGTATGTGACCAAATGCAAAATGATAGCAAGATCAGATGATGTTGACGATCAATAAAGTTAAAATGAGTTTTGCAGTTTGGCCTAAATCTATAAATCGAGATGACGTTTTCATGGAATTAATCAAATCGAATTATTCTCCCTAAGAAACAAAAGCCTGCAAAATTTGGTTTGTCTGGATTTTTCTTACCTATGATGAACAAATGTGTTAGGAGGACTAAAGTCCTATTTTTGCTATTCTGTGTGAAGGGCTTTGTTGCTTAGAGGCATCAACTAAGTAGATGCCTGCGGAATTTGCGAGTAACTTCCATTTTTAGCCAAGTAAGCCTCAGTGGTTTGAATGTGGAGTGCAGTCATTAATAGTGTTTGCATGACTGATGTACAAACTTCTTTTCCTTCATGGAAGATTGAAACATCTAGTTCTCCAGAATTCCCAGTGCCTTTCAGGCCATGGAGTTCTCTCACCCACCCGCTTTCTTCTCTGAGCAGTTTTCAGGTTTCCAAAGTTGGTGCTGCATTTCATCAGCCCTGCGGACTGGAGGAGGAGGTGCCTTCTACTAACAATCATGGTACAAATTTCTTCCTAAAAATTTAAGTGTGAAGGACAAAATGATTAACTGGAAGAGAACTTCAGTGCACTTATAGCTTTTTAGTAGCTTCCCTCATCACCAGAAACCCCCTGGCTCTTGTGTATGGTGTGAAAAAATATGGCAGGTCAGTGGTTTGAGCTCTTTCCAGACAGAATTCCCTGATAAAGGAAACTAGACATGAGTAGGTACAGAGAGGCACAGAAAACGCATGATGGACTTGGTCTGAAAGCCAGCAATCCCAGTGCAGAGGGAGACATGCCTGTCCTTCCTTCTGTGGACAATCCCATGACCTCACATTGCCCTGTGTCATCTATGCCCCTCAAGCCAACAACTGTTTTCAGCAAAGTGGAGCCCATCATATGTGGCCTTCAACTGCAGAGTCTTTTTGGCAAGTTTTTATGGGACTGTGTTTTCCCCACATTCCTGTCTCCTAAATTTGTTGTGCCTTTTCCTGAATCAGAAAGGATGATTCTGAAATTCAGCTCACCTTCTGGTTGAATTAAGTCATGTGGTGATAATAAGAGCAATGTGTGAGAGCAGCGAGTTATGTAACTTGTTTTTTTTCTCTGCCACAATTAATAGCTCTCACAGTGCCTGAGAGTGCTGTTTAAAATGACGGTTTCACTTGGAGTGCCTCTGGCCTGTGTGTGCGTCAACTAGCAGGATTGCATGTATTTGTGCAGAAAGTGACAAATCGTGGAGAAGAGCCGTGGGAGAGCGAGAGGGACAACAGGGTTTGTTTGGTCCAGTACACGGAAAAGAAGTGGGCTGAGCAGACTTGAAGCTGTCAGAGGACTCTGCTGTGAACCCTGGTGCAATGAGATCCAACCAGTCCATCCTAAAGGAGAGCAGTCCTGGGTGTTCATTGGAAGGACTGATGTTAAAGCTGAAACTCCAATACTTTGGCCACCTCACACAAAGAGCTGACTCATTGGAAAAGACCCTGATGCTGGGAAAGATTGAGGGCAGGAGGAGAAGGGGATGACAGAGGATGAGATGATTGGATGGCATCACAGAGGATGGATGACTCAATGGACATGAGTTTGGGTAAACTCCGGGAGTTGGTGATGGACAGGGAGGCCTGGTGTGCTGTGGTTCATGGGGTCGCAAAGAGTCAGACATGACTGAGTGACACGACTGAGCGACTGAACTGAACTGAACTGGTGCCCCAACTCAGTCAGTTTCACGAACTCCTTTCTCTGCGTTGCCTGATCACCTTGAACTGCTTCTACTGGCCATGTTGGCAAGATACTTACTGAGAGGCAAGTTAGAAGCTGGTAGATTCCTGGACCTGCAGTCAGGGGGCAACTCCACACACTACAGAAAACAGAAAGTACCTTGGTATTTCAGTTTCTTTCTATATATAGATATGTAGTATATAAAATATATATGATAAGTATATTTATAATAGGATTGGCCAAAAAGTCCATTTGGGTTTTTCTGCAACATATGGAAAACCCGAAAGAGCTTTCTGGTCAATCCTATGTGTATATGTGTGTAAGTAAGTAAGTAAGTAAGTGTTAGTTGCTCAGTCGTGCCTGACTCTTTGAGACCCCATGGACTGCAGCCCACCAGGCTCCTCTGTCCATGAGATTTTCCAGACAAGGATACTGGAGTGGGTTGCTATTTCCTTCTCCAGGGGATCTTCCCAACCCAGGGATTGAACCTGTGTCTCCTGCACTGCAGGCAGATTCTTTACTGAATGAGCTACAAAGGAAGCCTGTATGTACTTGGCTGGATGTGATGACAGTCAAGCTCGGGTAAACTCAGACATCACTACTTCTCTAATGTGGATTGTTACCTGAAGTCTCCTGTGGTCACTAGGTGATGAGCATCTTCAGATACTGGTGAGCATGGACTTTTTTCCCCCTGACAATCTTGCTCCTGAGTTCACAGGGGAGCAATAAGAGGGGATTCCATCATCTTTTTCCTTCCATAAACTCTGCGGTCCCTCCAGTGACAGGAGTGGCTTCTTCTTGTCCTGGCAAAGTCCAGCTCTGGCCTTGGGTACTGGACTCCACCCTTTCTCCTTTATTCCAGCATTTGGCTCCTAAAATACTCCCTTCCCATCTTCCATAATCAAATTTTAGTTTTTTACAATGTCATATGCATCAACATTTAAAAACACTGTATTTTTTTTCCCTTTAAAAGCATCCTTTTCCGGGATGATTACCCCTCCAGCTACTAGTTCACTTCACTATGGCCCTTTAAAGCAAATTTCCTAAGAAGAGTGGTCTTTTCTTGTCTTCACTTTTTTACCTCTCATTCTCGTTCAAGTGTATTTCAAGCAAAACTTTCACCCAATAGTCTCACTGAAATCATCATTATTATCAAGATGTCAAAGCTCATGGTCCTTCTAGTTCTCAGTATCATTCAGCAGATTATATGTATTATATGTAACATGGAATGTGTCCTAAAAGAGAAATGGAAAATCTTACACTAAACAAAAGTGGATATAATTTAAAAAATTCTTGTCCATCACCACAACCTCAAATTATCTTCTGTTAGTATCTCAATGCGAGATGATGAAGTCCCAGCCCATGAAGTGTTTGGGGTGGGTATTCTTAACACTGTAGATAAGGGGACATCCGAGGATAGAACCATTTTAATACAAAGTAATTTGGTAATTTACTGGAATTTGCTTCTGTTATTGAATGTTACTCTGAAAAATTGAATCACAGAAAATCTAAGGCATTTATGTTATTTTTGTTTCTTTTAAATAGACCGAAGAAGTCAGATCCTATTTGGAGACCTGTAGTCAGACTTTATTTTTTTGGGCTCCAAAATCACTGCAGATGGTGATTGCAGCCATGAAATTAAAAGACGCTTACTCCTTGGAAGGAAAGTTATGACCAACCTAGATAGTATATTGAAAAGCAGAGATATTACTTTGCCAACAAAGGCCCATCTAGTCAAGGCTATGGTTTTTCCTGTGGTCATGTATGGATGTGAGAGTTGGACTGTGAAGAAGGCTGAGTGCCGAAGAATTGATGCTTTTGAACTGGGGGGTTGGAGAAGACTCTTGAGAGTCCCTTGGACTGCAAGGAGATCCAACCAGTCCATCCTAAAGGAGATCAGTCCTGGGTGTTCATTGGAAGGACTGATGGTAAAGCTGAAACTCCAATACTTTGGCCATCTCATGCGAAGAGTTGACTCATTGGAAAAGACCCTGATGCTGGGAGGGATTAGGGATAGGAGAAGAGGATGACAGGATGAGATGGCTGGATGGCATCACCAACTCAATGGACGTGAGTTTGAGTGAATTCCAGGAGTTGGTAATGGACAGGGAGGCCTGGCGTGCTGCAACTCATGGGGTGGCAAAGAGTCAGACACGACTGAACTGAACTGAACTGAGTCTAGAAAAATAAAATGGCTTTCCTGGTGGCTCAGAGGATAAAGCGTCTGCCTGCAATGCAGGAGACCTGGGTTCAATCCCTGGGTTGGGAAGATCCCCTGGAGAAGGAAGTGGCAACCCACTCCAGTATTCTTGCCTGGAGAATCCCATGGACAGAGTAGCCTGGCGGGCTACAGTCCACGGGGTCACAGAGAGTCAGACACAACTTAGAGACTTCACACACACACACACAGTCTAGAAAAACAGGCACTCCCTGCTGATTGAAAGGGTGGGAGTCAGGTAGCAGAATAAGAATTTGGATACCCAGGAAAATGTGCTAAAACTCTGGGGGGAAGAACCAGAGGAGAATGAAGGAGGATTGAAAGAAATCCCTCCTTCTTTTCCCACTGCCTGAAGTTAAGGAAATCAGTTCTGAATATTCATTGGAAGGACTGATGTTGAAGCTAAAATTCCAATACTTTAGCCACCTGATGTGAAGAACTGACTCATTTGAAAAGATCCTGATGCTGGGAAAGATTGAAGGTAGAGAAGGGGACAACAGAGGATGAGATGGTTGGATGGCATCACCCACTCAATGGATATGAGTTTGAGTAAACTCCAGGAGTTGGCGATGGACAGGGAGGCCTGGTGTGCTACAGTCCATGGGGTCACAAAGAGTTGAACACGACTGAGAGACTGAACTGAGCTGAAGTCAGCCAGGTGGGGCTTCCTATACTCCATGGTGAGGATTACCGTTGTGTTCAAAACACCCTATCGTTAGTCTACATTTCCAGTTCTTCCTGAGACACTTACAATGAATAAATGTCCATGACAGTTTTGGTCAAACAATGATCCAAGTACTATTCTAGCACAGAGTCTAATTTTAACATTTGTAAGATGTTGCTCTTTTCCAAAGATCCTATATTTAGCTAACTTAGTCATAGATCTATTTAGGGAAGGAATGTGCAATTTTATTTTTTTTTTAATTTCAGAAATTTTTGAAAACCTCGTTTATAAGTAGAAATGTTTTCCTTAAGGAGGAAGGAAAAAGTCTCCTCTAGTAGTTAGCAGTCTTTTTGTCCTTGACTTGCTGTTTCCGACAGTAATTTTGGGGGTTTATAATCTGCTAATTATAAAATGGTCCAATGGGAAGTCTATGCATTTTTTTTTTTTAATGCTGGTGTTACCTTTTAGCATAATGTGGTCAGGATTGGGCAAGACGAAACAAGGACCACTGGACTGCCAGGAAATTCCCTGAAATCATTCTCATATTAATTGCTCATTAGGGCACACTGACTTTATTTACTTTCATGTGGATGCAGGCATGAATGAATCTGGAAAACTTACTTGTTTCACAAAGGACTTCAAATGGCAATTTCTATTCTTTATTTTGAGTTCTTTTTGGGGAAAACTCTGAATGATGTACAAGGTAGCATTTTGCATGTTAATGATACTTTCTTAAACTTCCAGCTTACAGGAGTTGATCTTTTCCTGAATTCAGAGTATTTCTGTAAATGATGTGTTAGAAAGTACAAGAGCAGTGAATTTTACCTTCCCTGTTTTAGACTGGAGGAAAGCTGACATTCAAGCAACATAAATACCAACCGAAGCCCAGGTGAGCTGGTTTTGCTTCCACACTTTAGCCGCGAATCCAGATGGATTCTGGAAATAAAGTCTTACACAGGTGATCATGGAATTTTAGACTCACAGGATCTTTCTGCAGGGAAGTCACTTGCTTCAGACTTCAGTTTCTCTTTTTTCATCAGATTCTGATTATCTAAGAGAAAAGAGATTGGTCTTTTCCCTAAGATACTTGATGAAGGGAAACATTTCAACTGTATCAGGTCTTCTTGTCTGGAAAGTAGATCTTCCATCACCTCCTCTCCACCTCTGTGATCAGAAAGTCCAACGACTCCTTAAAAATGCATATGGATGGGCTTCCCTGGTGGCCCAGTGGCTAACACTTCCCATTCCAGTGCAGGGAGTGTGAATTTGGTCCCTGGTTGGGGTGCTAGGATCCCACATACCTCACGGCCAAAAACCAAAACGTAAAACAGAAGCAATACTGGAACAAATTCAATAAAGACTATAAAATGGTCCACACCAAAAATCTTTAAAAGAAATGCATATAGACTTGGAACCTGAAATATATTTGAAGGCTATTTCCCTCAATAAGGTTTCAGTTCACTTGAGTTCAGTTCAGTCGCTCAGTCATGTCTGACTCTTTGCGACTCCATGAACCACAGCACGCCAGGCCCCCCTATCCATCACCAACTTCCGGAGTTCACTCAGACTCACGTCCATTGAGTCAGTGATGCCATCCAGCCATCTCATCCTCTGTCATCCCTTCTCCTCCTGTCCCCAATCCCTCCCAGCATCAGGGTCTTTTCCAATGAGTCAACTTTTTGCATGAGGTGGCCAAAGTACTGGAATTTCAGCTTCAGCATCATTCCCTCCAAAGAAATCCCAGGGCTGATCTCCTTCAGAATGGACTGGTTGGATCTCCTTGCAGTCTAAAGGACTCTCAAGAGTCTTCTCCAACACCACAGTTCAAAAGCATCAATTCTTTGGTGCTCAGCCTTCTTCACAGTCCAACTCTCACATCCATACATGACCACAGGAAAAACCATAGCCTTGACTAGATGGGCCTTTGTTGGCAAAGTAATGTCTCTGCTTTTGAATATGCTATCTAGGTTGGTCATAACTTTCCTTCCAAGGAGTAAGCGTCTTTTAACTTCATGGATGCAGTCACCAACTGCAGTGATTTTGGAGCCCCCAAAAATAAAGTCTGACACTGTTTCCACTGTTTCCCCATCTATTTCCCATGAAGTGATGGGACCAGATGCCATGATTTTCATTTTCTGAATGTTGAGTTTTAAGCCAACTTTTTCACTCTCCTCTTTCACCTTCATCAAGAGGCTTTTTAGTTCCTCTTCACTTTCTGCCATAAGGGTGGTGTCATCTGCATATCTGAGGTTATTGATGTTTCTCCCGGCAATCTTGACTCCAGCTTGTGCTTCTTCCAGCCCAGCATTTCTCATGATGTACTCTGCATATAAGTCAAATAAGCAGGGTGACAATACACAGCTTTGACGAACTCCTTTTCCTATTTGGAACCAGTCTGTTGTTCCATGTCCAGTTCTAACTGTTGCTTCCTGACCTGCATACAAATTTCTCAAGAGGCAAGCATGATCAACTATTTCAATTGATTTCAAAATTTCTGAATGGCAACAGTGAGTTGGTTTCCTTGCTGTCAGTACTACAAGTGACTTGAAATCATTTTATTTCTATTAGTATTACAATGGTAATTGTATAATAATATTGAAAAAAAATCACCCCATGCTGGTATGTCTATGGCATGATTTTAATAAATGTAAATGATGCACATTGGAAGATATTTATTCTATGAGAAAAGAAGTTACATATTTGGATGAGCCTGGAATATTCTAGGTAATTTGATGATTTACTAATACACTGTTAGCAATCCTCTTCAGGTCAGACAAACGGAAAGTAATGTCCTGGTTCAACTTTACAATGGCTTATATTAGAAACTCTGTTTTTAAATTATGGGGGCTGTCCGCTGTTTACAGGTCATAGTCTCATTGTCTATGTGTGTGGTACAGCCTAGTTCGTCCTCATAAAAGTGACCCATCCCTTAATAATCCCCTTTAAAACTATTTCACTTCTATTTGTCTATGGTCAGTTTTTGGTGTTTCCAGAGGAGCATTGTCACAATCTCTAGCACTTGTTATCCAGAGAGAATGCTTTTGCCCATGTACACTCCCAAACCTGCGGCCCATTTGCTGGAGTTGCTGGTGACATTCTGTAATTGACAATTCAGGCCTGTGGGGAACAGCAGACACATAAGAAGGGCTCCACATCCCAGGGGCATGTCCCTCCATGGATAACAACGCAGGGACGAATGAATTAGTAGCGATCTCTGATGGAGACTGTTAAAAAGGCAGGCACCAGTTAGGAGAATAATTAAAGTCTGCCCAAACAACATCTGGTAATGGTGCTTCATGACTTTCTCTTCCAAAGAGTGCTACTTTCAAACTACAGACAAGGTAAAAATAACCTCAGTTTATGTTAATTTCCCGAAGCTTGTCTTCAGCTCCTGATGTGCAATACGTTCGTGAACAGCAGAGCACAGTAAATGATAATTCTTTGTTTCCAAGGGTATAATCAATTTCTTCCTGTTCTAAATCAGGTATATCAAGCCTGGTTTCCGCCTCTCCTGATGGTTCACTGTTGAATAACAATGCGTTACATCCCTTATAAAACACCATATGCTGGGTTTCAGGGAAACAGGCAACGACAATAACAACACTTCAGAGATGACAGGTGACTCTCCAGAGAAGACTGGCGTAGTGGGCGTGGGGTGAGTATGTGCAGAAACTCGGGGTGTATTTACTGAAAGTAATAGAGGAAAAACAATGGTCAACGTGGGATGGAAACGCTAAAAACAAGAAGAAAGAAATGCAGGCTGGTTCGTAATAAGCATGACGGGGTGAGAATCAGTGTGTGTTCAGATAAAAGACTGTGGTCTGGGGGATGGGCTGAGGCCATGGGGTAAATGGGCTCCCAAAACCTCTCTCTGAGGATTGCTTCTGACTAAAAATATCACATGCTCAAGTCTGATGCTTTCCGCTCCTCCAAAATCTTGGAGAAGTTTTCTCAGAGACATATCTGTGCCTTCTTTCTTTCAATTTGGGTAATTTTGCCTTTTCCAGGACATATTTAGGAGCCCAAAGGGTAGAAACCATTCTTTCTGTCTCATTCAGCTACTTGCGGGTCCTGCCCTCCTCTTGCTTCCAAACAGGAGGTCATCCGTCTGACAGGTGGCTGTGAACGCTGTCACGGTCCCTTCTGTGCCTGAGTAGCAGACAGGCATGGACCAGGATGAGCAGAGTCGAGGGAGGCAGGGGTGGCTCCAGGGCTTATGGGGTTTCACCCTGATGGTCATGGTCCAGATGTGCACTCCCATCGGAATCATTCCAGTTTGTTACATCCAAAGGAAGTGTTTCCTAGCTCTGTGTGATTCCCCAGTTACTTAAACAAAGTCAGTGATGTACAAAATTCATTTCTTAGCTTGGCTGTGAAGCAAAGACAGAACCCTGCTGAGTCACCGTTTTGCTTTGGAAATTGTTCCTGAGATGCTTCTCAGGCCCGTGTTCTCTTGTCCATCTGTTGTCAGCCGTCACTGAGCACCCACCAGGCACTGATCACTGGCGAAAGTCAATTTACCTTTCCCACCTTGTGTTCCTGAGTGCCTGCGCTGGTCCAGGCAACCTTCACAACACTTTATTTTCATTATTGGGTTTCCTCTGCCCCTCAGCCTGGCTTATGACAAAGCCCACTGCCATGCCTATTGGTATGAAGACAGGTTTACTGGCTGGGATGTACAGGCAGTGACAACCTAGCAATGAGCTCCCTCCCCACCGGGGGGGTTGCCCCTCCTCTCTGCCTGGTGTTTCTGGACAAGAAGCAGCTCTGACCTGCTGTGTGTTACCTCTAAATCCTCTACATCCATTCTCTCTCCCCTGGCCTCCATCACACCTGGTGGGAATTACCTAGCAAGGTGGGATGTGAAACTGCCTGGCTGAGTTCCTGAAACATGGAAATATTGTTGCTCAGTATCTGAAACACTGAAAATCATCAGTATGCTTGAGGAAGAGAAGAAATAGCAGCCCAAACAGCGTCACAGTCTCACAGCCCCAGACTAGTACATACAACTGGCCCAAACCCACTCTTAGTCCTCAAGCTTGGGTCACAGGGTGACAATTTAAGTCAGATTACACATGCTCTCGGATTGTCAGTGATCACCAGTGGTGTAACTGAGAAGAGGTGGGCACTGCAGCATCACTGAATTGACTGTGAAGTTAACGACGGCGATGGGACAGAGAGTAAGTCTATCCCCCGGGCATCCTGCTGCCATGGAGGCCACTGCTGGTGCTGGCTTGCTGCGGGTGTGCCTCGCGGCACCCGAAACCAGGCTGGGGGCTGCACTTGCTGCTTCCCAAGACCGTACAAGAAGAGCTGCTCTTCTGTTTTTCTCCCTTTTTAGTCACTCTGTAAAAATCCAGCTAAAAACGATTGCAAAAATGGAGAAAAGTAAGGACAGTAGAGTATTCAGGATTCAGCCAAAAAAAAAAATATTGGAATAAGAAAATGAAAGCATAAATTAAAAATCATCATTTATTAAAAGTCATTAATGAAATTATGGAAAAATATTTCAGGCATAAATTTTAGTTATTTGTGTTCATCATATACCCACTGTAAGTGAAAGGGAAAGTGAATTTGCTCAGTCGTGTCCGACTCTTTGCGACCCCATGGACTGCAGTCTACCAGGCTCCTCTAGGTGGGGGTCATATCACATATTGATACATTTAAATTTCAATCAGACATGTACACCTTAGGCCATGTAAAATTAGGAATGTTGTTTAGGGCCGCTATAAAGAACTTGTTGTTCAGTTGCTAAGTCATGCCCAACTCTTTGAGACCCCATGGACTGTACCACGTCAGGCTCCTCTGTCCTCCATTATCTCCTAGAGTTTGCTCGGATTCATGTCTGTTGAGTTGGTGATGTTATCTAACAATCTTATCCTCATATAAGAACTTCAGGATATAAATCCCAGCCAGCATCCCCATTGCTTTGAACAGAAGCTGCATTTATGACTGAACTCAATAGGATTTCTTGGATGTAAGTTCTTCCACCACACCTTGGATGGATGAAAGCTTTTTAAGATTGTTTTTGCAAAGTGATCGACACAGATGGGCAAACCCAAGATAGACCGTGTGATGGCCGTTTGTAAGGCTGTTGTATCTCGTCCATGAGAATGGTATGAAATACAGGTTCTACACATGCACTTATTCTTGTTGAATAACATTCCTAATCGGGAGGAGACCCCCAAGCCAAGTGTTTGACCTCTGCTCATCACAAAGTAAAGTGCGTGGGAATCTTAGTGACTGGTGCCCAGTCATACCTCCCATTCTTAGTAGGGGTAGAATTCAGGGGTTATTGAAGGAAGTTGAAACCAAGATTCCCACCCAAACATTCTCTTTCCAGAGAAAGACTCAAACTTTACAGTCAATAGAGTAAGTGTTGTTTTCTTGCTTTACTCCCGTGACATGTTTTTTTACACATTCTCCTCTTGACCTTAAAAACAAAACACATTCAAGTTGGTTGATTAAAATACTGAAGTTTGACATATAATTAGGATTTTCTTTGTTTTACCCCCAAGATCTTGTATCAAGTATCACCGTAGTGCCTGTGTATAAGGAGATCTTCAAAAGAGAAGAAATACATTGTTTGTATGTGTGTGTATGTTAGTTGCTTAGGCGTGTCCGACTCTTTGCAACCCCATAGACTAGCTCACCAGGCCCGTCCATCCATGGGATTCTCCAGGCAAGAACACTTGAGTGGGTTGCCATTTCCTTCTCCAAAAGGAAATATAGAGAGAAAGAAAATGAAGTCGCTCAATTGTGTCTGACTCTTTGTGACCCCATGGACTGTAGCCTACCAGACTCCTCCATCCATGGAATTTTGCAGACAAGGGTACTGGAGTGTGTTACCATTTCCTTCTCCAAATATGTTGGTTAAGGTGAAGTAACTATCAAGTGACAAGTATGTCTTGCTGGTGCATTAAATCTGACTAGTAGTTCCAAAGATAAAGTATAAATACATAATGAAACATGTTTAAAAACAAATGAACAGTGAGAAAACCAGAATTTTAGGAAAAAAGAACAAGCCATTCATTTAAGTGGTTTCTGGAAACTGAGAGGTGTAGCCACCTTGGGGATTCTCACAATCACAGCAGTGATTTAGGAGAGTTTGAGGGCCAAAATCACAAAAAATTAGAGAAAACAGACAGATATATCTCTTGAGATAGGATATGTGTGTGTGTGTGTGTGTGTATGTGTGTGTGTGTCTATATCTGTATGTGTGGTTGGAATTTGATTATAAGTATACTTACAAATATATGCATATATGATATATAAAATTAATGTTATAGATATTTACATATTTATAAACAAATCTCTCCAAGCATAAAAGCTCTTAGTTGTATTTTCTTAATGTGTTTATTCCTCAAAATACGTACCTGAGTTTGCATGTTCCTAGTAAACCATCTGCTGTCCAGTGGACATTCCCTGAGTGGTACCTGGGGCGATGACGGCTTTAGTAAATTCAGTGGTGATCAGTTGTCCCATGAGGAAGTCCCACAGGCAGCTGGTCCTCTCTCTCTGCTGGGCTTCCCAGGTGACTCAGCAGTAAAGAATCTGCCTGCCAATGCAAGAGACTTAAGAGATGGAGGTTCAAGCCCTTGTTCAGGAAGATCCCCTGGAGAAGGAAATGGCAACCCCCTCTAGTATGCCTGGAAAATCCCATGGACAGAGGTGCCAGGAAAGCTACAGTCCATGAGGTTGCAAAAAGTTGGGTATGACTAAACAACAACAAGAACTGTCTCTGTTACAAGAGCAGTAAAAATGCGTAAGAGTCAACAATAGACAGTAGAGATAATACGAAGGCCAAATAGAGCAGGTATAGAGCCAGTTAATGAGCTGAGTTTTGAGTTGGAGAGAGATGGCCAGGCTTATGGATATACAAAACAAAACTCAAAAGGGACGCGTGCCCCCACACACACACACACACACTCCCAAGACTCCTCCCAGCTCAGACTGCCCCTGGTGCCTCTGAGTGACCTTTCAGAGCTTCACATTCTTGGGCAGCACAAACCGGACCGAGGAGAAGACTCAGCACCAGAACCTTCATCTTGTGGCCCTCGTGGTTCTTCTGGTGAGGCTGATGGTGTCCCACTGGTTGGACAGGATGGAATCAGTGCCACTTCTTATAGAATCGGTGTGTTAGCATGATGCATCTTGAACCACTGACTGTTCCTCCTAAGACCAAGGTTACACAGAAGTCATCTTCAATCTCCTGCTTGGCAGGGATAAGCTTTTATGGCATTTTGTCCTCTTAATAATGAGGATTGAGGAAACTTATGTGAATCTGGACATTTGACCTTTAGAGTGAGTGAGAAATCACAATACAGATCCTATATTTCAAGGTCAGGAACATTTATTTTCCTTTATGTCCTGAGATCCAAACTGGAATAAGCTGTCCAGGACACACATCCCCTTCTCCTGCATTAGTTCCTTTACATTGAGGAGATGGCTCAAAATTTATTTTCTAAAACTAAAATTGAGTGTGTGGTTTAACAAAGGTAAGACGATTTCCTGAGACGCTTTAAAAGCCTCCTGTTGCTCTGAGGTGAGGAGTGTGTGAGCACCGTGCTCATCGCCTCCTCCTGCCCCACAGCGGCCCTGTCCTCCTCCTAACCAAGAGGACGGTCCCTTCCAGGGTCTGTTTTCACCTAGCATGCGTGTTTGTTTTTAAATGATGGACGGTTAATTCCTTTGTAGGTATTTCAGTCAGTCACCCGCTGGATGTAGTCTTTCATCAAAATGTTTTATTACCAATTAAATAGGATTTGAGCTGTCCGCCCGTCCACCCTACTCTAGTAGCCATGGCGTTAGCGTGTGCCAGGTTCAAAACCAAAGGCATCAGCAACAGTAGCCTGCCCTTCTGGAGGTATGTGCCCCAAGGGAGGAAAAGTTTCCTTTTTTTGCAGAACGTCTTAATTTCTCCTTTATCTGACAGTAGCACACTACAAGGAAGAAAAGTTCTGTGCAATGTGCTGCGAACGTTTACCTACATGCGCGTAGCAAACAACGTGTGCTCTGGAAGATTCTCCTGTCCACCCTTTGGCCTGAATTCAGCAAATGCAAATGTAGCGCCAACAAGAGCCTAAGCCTCAGAATTAAGCAGGAAGCAGACAGACTTGCGTTATGCGGAGAACTGTCTTCCAATGAAAAGAGAATACATACCAGCCCTCAAGTCATTGCCAAATTGAATCATCTGTTTATAAGCTGTAGGATGAAGAATAAAGAAAGGTGGGAAATGGTACTGAGGAACCCATTTTCAGGGCAGGAACTGAGACACAGATGCAGAGAACGGACTTGTGAGCACAGGTGGGGGAAGAGGGAGGGGAGGATTCAGACAGTCATGCTGCCACACGTACGTGACCGTGTGTGAAACAGATGGCGAGTGGAAAGCCGCTGTGTGCACAGGGAGCTCAGCTCAGAGCTCGTGATAACCCAGAGCGGTGGGCAGGTGAGGGGGAGACTCAAGCGTCTCAGGAAATCGTCTTACCTTTGTCTAATTATGACTCACTGGCATTGATGTATGGCAGAGACCACCACAACTTTGTAAAGCAATTATCCTCCAATTAAAAGCAAATTTAAAAAGTAAATGTTGTGTGTTGCTGCTGCCGCTAAGCTGCTTCAGTCGTGTCCGACTCTGTGCGACCCCATAGACGGCAGCCCACCAGGCTCCTCTGTCCCTGGGATTCTCCAGACAAGAACACTGGAGCGGGTTGCTATTTCCTCCTCCAATGAATGCATGCATGCTAAGTCACTTCAGTCGTGTCCGACTCTGTGCAACCCCATAGATGGCAGCCCACCAGGCTCCTCTGTCCACGGGATTCTCCAGGCAAGAATACTCTAGTGGGTTGCCATTTCCTTGTCCGAATGATACCTAAATGTAGGTAAATAAAATATAAATGCTTTGCTTAAGAAAATATGGGAACTTAGAGTGTGTTTGAGGTCTACTTTCAGAAAGGGAATATTTCTATAGGGAAGGGTTTTAAGTGACCCTCTGAGGATCCTTGGAAGAGTGAGTTAAGAGTGAATCTGTGGGAACTCAGTAGGACATGAGAACAGAAGACACGAATATGGTTCGAAAGGTCCCCTTGGCTGGTTGCATCTATCAAAGTTCTGCGGTACCTTCACTTGTGTTCAGAGATTTTTTTTTTTTTTAACCTGGACCATTTTTAAAGTTTTTATTCAATCTGTTACAGTATGGCATCTATTGTCTATGTTCTGGGATTTTGGCCCCAATGCCTGTGGGTTCTTGGCTCCCCGACCAGCGGTAGAAACCGTACCCCCTGCATTGGAAGGCAAATTCTATCCACTGGACCAGCAGGGGAGTCCCCAGAGGTGCATTCACTTTGATGAGGCGATTAGTTCAAAGGGCTTATGGAACAATTTCTACACATAAAAGACATTAACAGGTTTTTTGATTGTGGTGTTGAAACATTTAAAAATATATTTAATGGTGTAGTAGCTATGACACACTCATAGTGAAAAGGGTAAGAAATTGGATTCACGGATTAGATCTCTAAGAATCCATACATTCTGTAAAAATATTAGCATTTGAGATAAACACGAATATGTTTCAAGACTGTTGAACTCTCCAATATCTTAGTATATTAGTGTGTTCATGAAAAAGCATGTGGACATATACAGAGTTGAAACAAATCTGTCAGAAGTACCTAATTCTGTCTACGGGATAAAGGAGCAAATTAGGATGGAGAATACTTTCTTATGAACTCATATGTTTCTATGAATGGGTTTTTCTAAGTTTAATGATATTTCTTCTTCTTGGAAAAATTTCAGTTAAATCTTCTTGACCTTCAACTTTGTGGAAAATTGTATTCAGTTTCTTAAATAGGTAAAGGACAATAGAAATTTTTTGTTTCATCACGTATCAATTTTAGTCACACATTTTTCAAGTAATGTGTTCATTTCATCAGGAGTGTTAAGCCTAGTAACATAAATCTGCTTATAGTTTCCTTGTGCTCTTTAGCTGTTGGATTTGTGGTGATAATTTGTTTTTTTTTCCTTATTCATATTTACATCACAAATACACACAGGTACACACATGCATGTATCAATACATGTATGCACATATATGTCAGTGTATATATGTCTATGTCTATATGGAATTTCATAATTTTTGACTTGCTATGCCGGGTCTTGTCTTTCAACATCCCTGAAGAGATTCATCCCCTTACTCTGTATTCAATTGCATATATGCATCCACCTATCAAATCCAGCATTTCCAGACCAGCTGTGAAGCCCAGAGTCAGAACTCGAGCTGCATGTACTGTGCTCTACAAGTGGCAGAATTTAAACGTCGCCCTTGACCTCTGTCACTACAGCTAAGACAGAAATATCTGCTACTTGTGCCTTTCAAATTTGCCAACTGTAGCCCATTTGGAGGCCATATCTCTGTAGGAGCTAAAACATTTATTCTATTAAGTATCATGTAGGTAAGCTGCAGTCCATGGGGTCACTAAGAGTCTGACACGACTGAGCGTCTTCACGTTCACTTTTCACTTTCATGCATTGGAGAAGGAAATGGCAACCCACTCCAGTTCTTGCCTGGAGATGGCGGAGCCTGGTGGGCTGCCGTCTATGGGGTCGCACAGAGTAGGACACGACTGAAGCGACCTAGCAGCAGCAGCAGCAGCAGCAGCAGGTCTAGTACTATTTTCCCAGGACTTGGACTAGATTTCTAAATTTTGGCCCAAACTTTCAAATAGATTTTATACTTTTTTTTCCTTTTTTCCCCCGCAAAGATTTATTGATTTGGTTTTGGCTGTGCTGGGTCTTTGATGCAGCATGGGCTTTCTCGCACAGCAGTGAGTGGAACTACTCTCTGGATGCAGTACTCAGGCTTCTCATCGCAGCGGATTCTCTTTGGAGCGTGGGCTCTAGGCGTGTGGACTCAGGAGTTGTGGTGCACAGGTTAGTTTCCCCGAGGCACGTGGGATCTTCCCAGACCAGAGGTCAAGCCCCGTGTACCCTGCATTGGCAAAGTAACCCCTGCGGTTTCTTTACCACTTGACCATCAGGGAAGCCCCTTTAGTTCTACCTCTTGAGGGTGCTAGATCTTTTGGATTGTAAAGGGGGGTGGTCAGGTGCCCTGCCCAGAACAGTGGGAATGGCCTCTCCTTCGAAATACTAGCATCCACTGTTCTTTGACGCATGGGATGGGGGAAGACCATCCTTAGATGCTGTGAACAATGACAACTTCCTGACTGAACTGTCAGTCATCTTGGCCCTACCGTGCTGCACTGACTTCATGGTGCGATGGATTGACCAAGGCTTATATGCTGGCCACTGTTGATCACTAGAGATAAAGTCATTAAGAAATATCAGTCCTACAGCTCAATTGCAGAAGTGTTGGTGCTCTCAGAATACGCACTTTTTCCTCAGTTATAGCCCATGGCATCTTACACTGTCTCTCTATGCAGTTCAGTGAGTGGAATGCAAGTTCCTTTCCCTGTAATCAATAAGATGATTTCTAGGGACATCTTTTATGACCTGATTACCCCCTTCCCTACAATAAGAGGATGCATAACCCTGTCCCCTGATGATCTAGTCATTTTTCTCCTTCTCCCCTGAACACCTCTAGGACGTCTCTATTTACTCCTCATCAGAATTATTGTCTCTGATGAACACTTATCTTATTAAAGGCTTATTTTTTCTGGAGAGTTAAATTTAGCATGCATATTTGTGTTTTTTAAAATCGGGAACTTTTGTACAGACACATGTAAGTCAGCTGTGTATTAAACCAATTTATTTAAACCCTCAGAAATCAAATACCGCCAGACAGGACATGATTAGTGACCAGGAGAGATGAGATGGGAAAGCGAGTGGACTGTGAGGAGAGAAGGACCATGGTAATCAGGAAGGTCGTCTTCGCTTGGTGATCTTGATTCCATGCAGGAGATGTGTCTGGCCTCAGTGACTCTTTCTGTAGGTGAATAAAACAGGACCAAAGTTTAGTAGAGCTGACAGTGTGATGGCTGATGAGGGTGAGCCTCAGGCAATAGGATGTCCAAGCTACAGGAGCTGGTGGCTGATCCAATGGGCAGATTTCTGGTGGACCTCAATACTCCACATCTCTGTGATATGTGGGTCCATGTGGAATTTTCCCAAGAATGTTCATATGGGGTGACCTTTCCCATTTGGAATTCATTCTAGGAGATTTCCGATTGCATGTTCATTGGGATGATTCATCTAAAGGTTGTTTACAGACTCTGATTGGAGTACATGCCTGTAATTCCACAAGTTTTGTCTTTTGGGTCTTCAAGAGTTAATTTTAATTTTATTTTGGAGTATACTTGATTAGCAATGGTGATTGGTTTCAGGTGTTCAGCAGCACAGTTGTTTATACATGCATGTATTAATATCTATTCTTTTCCAGATTCTTTCCCCTTTTAGGTTTTACAGAGTATTGAGCATAGTTCCCTGTGCTTCACGGTCGGACCTTGCTGTCTGTCCATCCTGTAAATAAGAATTTGCATCTGCTAACCCCAAACTCCCAGTGCTCGTCCCCAGTCCTCCTCCCACTTGGTGATCACAAGCCTGTTTTCTTTATCTGCGAGATTGTTTCTGCTTTGCAAAGACGCTCCTTCGGGTCATATTTTAGATTCCACATGTAAGTGCTATCAAGTGGTATTTGTCTTTCTCTGTCCGACTCACTTTACTTAGTATGATAGCTCATCCATGTTGCCGCAAATGGCATGATTTCATTCTTTTTTATGGCTGAGTAATTTCATTGACTATATGCATTACATCTTTCTTATCATATTCACCAGGAAGCCAGTGTTTTTCTTTGCTTATTTTCCTTTTTTTTTTTCCTCAGAAGAAAATCAAAAGCCACACTTTAGCCTAGATCAGTGTTGTTTTCTGAGATTGTCTTAGTTTGGAAAGCTAAAAATCTCACTTTAAGAAGATCCTCTGAGGGGGAGTGTAAACCAAACGCATGTTTCAGACAGCATGGTTGGAAAGCCTTTACTAGTTCTATCAGAATCATGTGAGGTTAAACACTGGTCTTGCAGAAAACGTGAGCTCTCTTTAATCCCAGCTCTCCTAGCGTAGGGATGTGTATTGACCGTAAGATCAGTCCTGTTCCCTCACTTACGGGAACACTAACTGGTTTCTACCAACTTGTGGTGGTCCCTGCTTCTCCCTGATGACCCTGGCTTGCGAGATTCCTGCAGGATAAGGCTTTTCCACCCAAACTGCTCAGCATTAATCAACAAACCCATCTGAGATTTCATATGGCTCAAGAGAAGACAAATTACCTAATATAACAGAAAAATTATCTGGCTATAGAATGTAAATTATTGGGACAAAAAATCATTACCTGCAAAATTTGGCACATATGAAATCACCATGTGTCCTTACTGATTTTAATTGTGCTGCTGATTTTAATGGAAAGACATTAGTAACAAACTATTTGCACTTACACTGAGCTTTTACTGAGCTCCATAGTTTTGCACAGGGAGGACAGTCACCTGTGGGAAGATCAAAACAACAGGAGAAAATGATCCACTGACCACTACATTTCTCCAGTATTTCCAAGTTTCTTTTTTTTAGTAATCAAATATATAAAAGATTATTTATGGAGAAAGGAACTTCAAATAAATTGATTTGCTTCCTAATAGTATATTTATGTATCAGGTAAATGATATATTTAGGGAAAAATGTAATTCAATTACCGCTTTCAAAGAAATTCACAATATATTTTTCTTCAATTCCTTTCAGTTTCAACAGCTCCTTGAACATCTCCAAGGCTTTCTCTTCAATATCATTTACTTTAACTGAAAAACACCAAACACAAAGCAGAATTTTGCCCCTAAGAACCCAGAGAAATTTCTGAAAGCAGAACAAGAAGTAGAGTGTGCAAACCAGCTCTTCCCTTGTTATAAATTAAGCCTCCAGGAGTTATCATTTCCCATGACACAGATGTTTGTCTTAAGAATTAACTCCAGTGCAACTCTCTAACTAGGGCCCCACTAGCATCAGCAAGAGGACCCCAAAGACTCTCAGGAACTCCATGAATTTGGGGCTCAACCCATCACAGTATGGAACCTACTTGCTCCTTTATCAACTTCCTGGAACCTGTACCTGCCACTCAGGTCTTGTTCTGGATCCAGATAAAGAGGAAACACAGTTCTGCCCTGACAGAGACTCATTCACCACGTCACACATGAAAATGGGAGGCAACGTATTCTTTACTTAACCCACCATTCCACCCACTGCCTTTTCTGAAATAGACCCCTGATGTCCCAGTGGTGCACACCTCTCAAGCTTCTAGGTGCTTATTTGGGGATGATGTCAAGGTTCATAGAACTGTGTATTTGAAAAATTGAGCACGACAAAGATTTACTGTAAAAGTTTCTGTTTCAAGGCTTATAGTTCATCGAGAAAATGGTATGCTGAAGAAATTGAGAGTAACCTCATTAGGTAATGGATTGAAATTAATTGATGTGTTTTTTAAAAAATCTAGGAACCACATGAAAAGATGTTCAGCATCACTCATTATCAGAGAAATGCAAATCAAAACCACTATGAGGTACCATTTCACGCCAGTCAGAATGGCTGTGATCCAAAACTAATACAATTATGTAAAGTTTAAAAATAAAATAAAATTAGAAAATAAAAATAAAAAATAAAACAAATACTTTCAAAGTAAAAAAAAATGAAAAAAAATAAATAAAATGCTTTTTATTTCTTTTCTTAATTCTAAAAAAAAAAAAAAAACAAAAGTCTACAAGCAATAAATGCTGGAGAGGGTGTGGAGAAAAGGAAATTTTCTTACACTGTTGGTGGGAATGCAAACTAGTACAGCTACTATGGAGAACAGTGTGGAGATTCCTTAAAAAACTGGAAATAGAACTGCCTTATGATCCAGCAATCCCACTGCTGGGCATACACACTGAGGAAACCAGAAGGGAAAGAGACACATGTACCCCAATGTTCATCGCAGCACTGTTTATAATAGCCAGGACATGGAAGCAACCTAGATGTCCATCAGCAGATGAATGGATAAGAAAGCTGTGGTACATATACACAATGGAGTATTACTCAGCCATTAAAAAGAATACATTTGAATCAGTTCTAATGAGGTGGATGAAACTGGAACCTATTATACAGAGTGAAGTAAGCCAGAAAGAAAAACACCAATACAGTATACTAACACATATATATGGAATTTAGAAAGATGGTAACAATAACCCTGTGTATGAGACAGCAAAAGAGACACTGATGTATAGATCAGTCTTATGGACTCTGTGGGAGAGGGAGAGGGTGGGGAGATTTGGGAGAATGGCATTGAAACATGTATAATATCATGTATGAAATGAGTCACCAGTCCAGGTTTGATGCACGATACTGGATGCTTGGGGCTGGTGCACTGGGACGACCCAGAGGGAGGGTATGGGGAGAGAGGAGGGAGGAGGGTTCAGGATGGGGAGTACGGGTATACCTGTGGTGGATTCATTTTGATGTTTGGCAAAACTAATACAATATTGTAAAGTTTAAAAATAAAATAAAATTTAAAAAAGAAAAAAATCTAGAAACCAATGTGGTATTATAATTTTCCTCCAATTAAAAATAAACTACTTTCAGTAAAATTAATTTTTTTATTTATTAATGTCAACAGTGGGAATTATTTAGAAATGTTTGATGACCTGATACTTCCCATCCCTACCAGCTCCTCTTTCTTGGTAGGTTAAGTTCCAGGGTCCTTAACTCACTGAACAAAAAGAGGCAGGTCTTATACACTGAAGAATGGATACTATCACCACATGCTGATTTTCTGAATAAAAGTATTGACAATGGAAATGTTTCACGACCATGTCGATGTAAATATGAGATATCATACGTACCAAATATTGCAGCCAATTGTATCTCCCCACATCTTTTATTCTTATCCTTGTTGACAACACTTACTATGAGAACAGTGTCAGATGCATATATAACTTCAAATTTATTTTCGCCCTCATCTGTGAGAGAGAGAAGATAAATACATACGTGTATATATATACACATATGTACAACCCTGTCTTAATTGATTGTCAGTTTGATTTATTGTGGCAGATTGAGCGTATTAGCGATGGTACACCCTGTATTGGTGTGCCTCACTCCAAGGGTGTCCTGATGCTACAGTTGTTACAAAAGCAAGGAAGGCAGCTAAGACTTTTCTATTCCCACCTTCTTATACAACTGACCTGATATACTTAAATTTTAGTAAAAAATGTACCCCTTAAGCCACGTAAGATTAGGAATGCTGTTTACTGCCGTTACTAAGAACTTAGAGATATAAATCTTAGCTGCATCTCAAGTGCTTTGAACAGAAGCTGCTTTTATGATTGAATTCAGGATGATTTCCTTGCATTTAAGTTCATCCATTCCACCTTGGGCGAATTAAGACATTTTAAGACTGTTTTAAAAAATTGAATGACGGTGTGCAAACTCAAATAGACCATTGAGACGTCAGTTTGTAAGGCCGTTGTAGATTATCTGTGAGAACCATATGAAATACATGTCTGCACATGTTATTCTCAAGAGAAGCACGCATAATTGGGAGGAGACCTCTACTGTGTGTGTTTGAACCCTTTGCTTATGAAAAAGTGCTTGGAGATCTCAGGGACTGCAGCCTGCCCACACCTCTAATAGTCGGAGTAGAATTCAGGTGTGTGGGATAACTGAAGGAAGTTGAGACCAAGATTTCCACCCAAACACACTCTGACCAGTGAAACAGTCATACTTACACTCAACAATATAAGTGTTGTTTTTTGTCTTTTTCCCCGTGACATGTTTTGCTACCCATTCTCCGTTCAACCTTAAAAACAAAACATATTCAAGGTGGTTGATTAAAATAATGAAAAAAGTAACATATAATTAGGATTTTCTTTGTTTCTCCCCAAAGATTAAGTGTGAGATGTAACCTTAGTGCCTGTGAGCAATGTGACCTTCAAAAGAGAAGAAATACATCCTCTAAGGTCAAGTAACTATCAAGTGACAAGGCTGGCTTGTCTACACGTTAAATCTGAGCAGTAGTTCCCAGGATAAACTGCAAATAGAAAGCAAGTCATGTTGAAAGGAGAATAAACATGGACAGATCTAAACTTTTAGGGAAAATTAAATGAATGCAGCTTGAAACAAAATACTTCCTGGAAACAGAGACCTGTTGCCATCATGGCAGACCTTGGGGGTTCTCACTATCCTGGCAATGACTCTTCAGATAATATGATAGGGAAAAAAAATTAGAGAAAGAAATGCTTAATTTTATCAAAACACACACCATTTTTCCATCACAACAACGTAAGAGGGTTAATCCGTGAAAGACACATGCAGTATACATGCACATTGAAACATACACACACACAAGTAAACACACAAGTACACAAGTTATGCTTATATTACATAAGGAAGTATATATGTATGTAATATATGAAAGTACATATTGTCAACTACATAACCGAAGACTTTGACTGTCTTCATATATGTCATGTGTGAAATAGGGGTATATGGCACATAGGCAGCATGCATGCAAAATAAATATTAAAAGGGAAATAACTCAACAAGAATTAATTTTTGAACAGACACCTTGGGAAAGAATGCCCGCAATGAATTGTGCTAAGTGTTCTCAGTCACTAGGAAAATGCATTGCAGTTACTCAAAATAACCACAACATGGGAACAAAACCATTTTCCAATATCTGCAAAATATAATAAATTTTTTATATAAACCGTATCCTTTCACTTGGCTTGAAAAATGGGACTCCCTGCATATGCAGACACTGAGGTAAAATTTTAAAACATTATGCTAAGTGATAGAGGCCAGGGAAAATGATGCAGGATGCATAATGTTGGCCTCTGAAGTTCTAGAAGAGGTGAGATGAACAGATCTGTTCTTATCTGTGGCTTAAAGGGTCGACGTTGAATGGTGAAGAATAGATTTTTGGCAGTGATGGAGGAATTTTATATCTGGACTATGGAGGTCGTGAAAAATGTGTGTACCTGTCAAAACACACTGAACTATGCCCTCCACTAAGATGCATATAGGAGAAGGAAATGGCAACCCACTCCAGTATTCTTGCCTGGAGAATCCCAGGGACAGAGGAGCCTGGTGGGCTGCCGTCTATGAGGTTGCACAGAATCGGACACGACTGAAGCGACTTAGCATGCATGCATGCAAAGATGCATATAATTACCATAAATACACTTCTCTTTCCCTGGTAGCTCAGCTGGTAAAGAATCCGCCTGCAATGTGGGACACCAGGGTTTGATCCCTGGGTTGATCCCCTGGAGAAGGGAAAGGCTACCTACTCCAGTATTCTGGCCTGGAGGATTCCATAGACTGTTGGGGTTGCAAAGAGTTGGACACGACTGAGTGACTTTCACTTTCACTTCACTTTCATACTTTTGCAAAGTTGGTTTCAGAAAGATTAGCCACATGAAAATTCAAACATAGAACTCAAATATTAAAATGGCAAAGAGGAAGATACTATGATATTCTTAAAAAATTAGTGAAAACAGACAGGATATAATTATAATATAATATATCCTCCTGCTGCTGCTAAGCTGCTAAGTCACTTCAGTCGTGTCCAACTCTGTGTGACCCCATAGACGGCAGCCCACCAGGCTCCCCCGTCCCTGGGATTCTCCAGGCAAGAACACTGGAGTGGGTTGCCATTTCCTTCTCCAAATATATCCTCCTAGGATATAATATATACATATGTGTGTGTGTCTGTGAGTTTGTATCTTTATGTGGTTGTGATTTGATTGTAAGAATGCTATCAGAGAGGGCTTCTCTGGTGGCTCAGAAGTAAAGAATCTGCCTGCAATGCAGGAGACACAGGAGACTTGTGTTCAATCCCTGGGTCAGGAAGATCCCCTGGAAGAGGGTATGGCAGCCCACTCCAGTATTCATGCCTAGAAAATCCCATGGATGGAGGAGTCTGACTGGCTACAGTTGATAAGATCACAAACAGCTGTACACAACCAAAGTGACTGAGCACTCACACACCCGTATTATCAAATGGGCTTCCCAGGTGGCACAGTGGTAAAGAACTCCCCTACCAGTGTACGAGACCGGGAGATGGGGTTCGATCCCTGGCCTGGGAAGATTCCCTGGAGAAGGAAATCTCAAGCTACTCCAGTATTCTTGCCTAGAAAACTGCATGGACAGAGGAGCCTGGCTGGCTATAGTCTATGGGACCACAAAGAATCAGACATGACTGAGCTCACACACACACACTCTATCAAATATCTACACATGTGATATATAATATATAAACATTTATATCTATAAACCAATCTCTCCAAGCATAAAATCCTCAGGTGTTTTTTTCGTAATGCTTTTATTCCTAAAAATACATATCTGAACTTGCATGTTCCTTATAAAGTGCCTGCTGCCTAGTGGACCTTCCCTGAGTGGTACCTGGGGCTGTGACAGCTTTAGTAAATTCAGTGGTGATTAGTCACCCCCTGAGGAGGCCCTGCAGGCAGAGGTCACTGTGTGCTCTCCCCCGCCCTCAGCTTCTGGGGCTCAGTGGGAACTTTCTCTTACAAATTCCGCAGGAAGGTTCAAGTCCCTGGTTGGAACTGTGGGGTTTGAGGCACGGACCTCTTCTGTCAGCTGTGTCCCTCTTTCCTTTAATGAGCTGATGCCAGTGGAGCTTCGGGGGCTCTCCCGTCTAAGCAAAGGCTCCAGAACATTCCCTGGAGGCTCTTAGGGGAACTGCCTCCCCGCAACCCCCCCAGTTCAGAGACCCTGCTCAGCTACACAGCTCAGGGTGTCCTGCTCTCAACAAAATCCCGAGAGTTCCCTGCAGACGTGGAAGCCACACCCTCCCTCAGGCTTGGGGTTTATATATGTGTTCCTTCTGGATTATTTTTACTTACTTGACATAAAAATAGAAGTCTACTGTACCCTGTTCATCATCAAAGACAAGGTAACACAAGTAAGCTCTGAATGGCCCGTTCTCAGCGATCTTATCTGGGATAGTGGAGGCAATGTACACAGTTCTCCATTTTCCTGAAAGCTAAGGGTAAAATTCCTTTCAGAAATTTGTATCCTTGTCTTTTTATTTCATCCAGCATCACCCTCGTGAGTTCCCCATCCCTTGTGCTCATCAGCACACATTATCTAAGACTGAACAAAACAGGATTTATAAAATAGTAAAAAAAAAAAAAAGTCAAAGTAAAAGAAATAGAGACATTTCTGAAATAGCTTAAGGTCTCTTGTCAAATGCAAGAACTCCAATCCAACACTTGTTTGGCTGATCTTCTATCTCTGTAACAAGAGCAGTAAAAATGTGTGAGTGAAGGCTGTTCAGTCGTGTCTGATTCTTTGCGACCCCATGGACTGTATTCTCCAGGCCAGAATACTGGAGTGGGTAGCCTTTCCCTCCTCCAGGGGATCCTCCCAACCCAGAGATCCAACCCAGGTCTCCTGCATTGCCAGCAGATTCTTTACCAGCTGAATCACAAGAGAAGCCCAAGAATACTGGACTGGGTAGCCTATCCCTTCTCCAGCAGATCTTCCCAACCCAGGAATTGAACCAGGGTCTCCTGCATTGCAGGTGGATTCTTTACCAACTGAGCTATTGAGGGAGCCCTGATAAATGCGTGAGTCACATCTAATACACAGTAGAGATAATACAGAGACCCAGTAGGACAAGTATACAGCCAGTAAATGGAGCGATGGAGTTGGAGGGAAGTGGCTCAGCTTATGGATCCATATAACAAAACCACAAAAGGGACACACACACACAGCATCTCTTGACCCCTCAAGACCTCCTCCCAGGTCAGAACATCCCTGGTACCTGTGAGAGACCTTTCTGATCGTCTGCTTCTTGGGCATCACAAACCAGACCAAGTAGAAGACTCAACACCAGAACCTTCATCTTGTGGCTCTCAGAGCCCTTCTTCTGCAGAGGGTGAGAGGGCTCCAGTTATTGGAGAGGATGTGAATTGGTGCCATTTCTTGTAGGAACATTATGTTGGCGTGATGCGTCATGAACCAATGTTTGTTCCTCCAAGGTTACCCAGAAGTCATCTTCAATATCCTGCTTGGCAGGGATGAACTTTTCTGGCATTTTGTCCTTTAAATAAGGAGGATTGTTTTAGGAGAAGCTTAAGTGAGTCTGGACATTTGACCTTTAGAGTGAGTGAGAAATCACAATACACATCCCATATTTCAAAGTCAGGAACATTTATTTTCCTTTATAGCCTGAGATCCAAAATGGGATAAACTGTTCAGGACATGTGTTCCCCACTCCTGTATTGTTTCCTTAACATTGAGGAGATGGTTTAAATTTAATTTCCGAAAAGTAAAATTCAGTGTGTGGTTTAGCATAATTAAATGATTTTCCAAGAGACCCCTGAAAAACCTCTCATTTCTCTGAGCTGTGGGGCACGTCAGTCAGCACAAAGCATGTTTATCACTTGCTCCTGCCCTGCAGCAGGAGACCCTCTTATAACCAACGGGAGGATCTGTTCAAATGCCCCCTTAAGCTCCTCTGAAGAAGGCATGGCAGGAATTCATTCCCATCACTCCTCTTCCAGACAACCTTTTACCCTTCTAATCTGTGATATATCATTTACTCACTGACTCAATTGTTTCTCGGGCAAGAAAGAAAGCATGGCAGTAGTTCTTGTAATTTCTAGAATTTTGAGGGAAAAAACCCAGATTACCTAACTCTAAATGTCTAGTTATTTTCAGCGTCTCAAACTTCCAAAAAATCTCTTCATTGTAAATTTTTCTCAACCAGGGATCTCAGTTCCCCACCCAGGGATGGAACCAGCACTCCCTGCAGTGGGAGTGTGGAGTCTTACCCACTGGATCGCCAGGGTAGTCCTGATTCAGATAATTTTGACAGGAGCGTGATCTCTGCTAAAACCCTTTATCCACCCCTCATCACCCTCTGTCTCTCCTTAGGCCTCTTCAACATTCCCAGGTTTTTCTTTTGGATTCTTAACAACATGTGTCCCCTGGGAAGGTATCCTAGGACTCTCCCATTCTGGAAAGACCTTTCTTACTGCCAATCAGGGGGAGATTAACAGAGTTACTTTAAGAGATGATTGCAACAGGTTGTGGCAATCTTATTATTTTATAAGTAAAGGAAGTCATAGGACCTTGATTCCAAACTTTCTCATACATGTTGACAAAACTGTAGGCAACAAATTGATAAAAACAAAACTGTCTTACTCAAATAGTACTCTTGTAATGCCCAACAAACAATGCTAAGCCATGCTTGGTACATCTTCTTGGAGTCTCCTCCTCCATTTTGTCCGCCTTCTGTAATGATGAAGCCTCTTTCTTCCAGTTTATTAATTGCGTCTTACTTCTCTGTTTTCTCTGTGATCATTGCCTGTGTTATCTTCGATTACATAGTGTCTATATAAGCAGTGCACGGGAGCTTTTGACAACTTTTAGGTCACCAAAAATACCCGGTTCCCTCAAGGATTCCTGAAGAGGTTCAACATACATAGAATCTAGGTTAAGATGATAAACCATAAGCCCACCTTTTGAGGTCTGACCCTGGTAACATTCTCCACACAGTGCCTCTTATTTGAGAATGAGCTCAGTGACCCCAGAGAAAGTTACTGGCAATGCTGGTTCTGATGGAGCATGTTTAGCATTGGGCTTGGAATCTGCATTTCTAACAAGCACCCCAGAAGATGTTATTGCTTCTGGTTCCAAACCACACATTTAGCAGCAAAGTGTTCCCTAGGGACTTCCCAAAGCTTCTCCTGGTTCCCCCTGTAGATTTCTCTGTCCTTAACTAGCAGCTTTGGTTTGACCACATCTGGAAAGTGTTTTTTAAGTCTGCTTGTAGGCTACTGGTTCTTAACCAGGGGACTCTGGCTCAGATGTCCTAGGTGGCTCAGATGGTAAAGTGTCTACCTGCAATGCAGCAGACCCAGGTTTGACCCTGGGTAGGGAAGATCCTCTGGAGAAGGAAATGGCAACCCACTCTAGTACTCTTGCCTGGAAAATTCCATGAACAGAGGAGCCTTGTAGGCTACAGTCCATTGGGTTGCAAAGAGTCAGACACAACTGAGCGACTTCACTTTCTTTTCAGGGGACTCTGTGCCTCCCAAGGGAGAGACTTGTCATGTATGGTGACATTTCTCATGTGAGAGGTGGTTGGTGACACCTTCCATCTGGTCATTAGAGGTGAAGCCTATAATGCAAGGACAGCACTTCAACACAGAGAATTATCCAGTCATGTCCACCATGGGGAGGCTGAGAAATCCTGGATGACATGAGTTAACTTGCTCCTCTGACCCAGCATGAAGTCTCAGTCCTTGGAGGGACCTGTAGATTTCTACAGGGTGTGCTCTCCTCCAGTGTCACAGCCCCATGCTCCCTAACTCCTTCTTCCTCCCATGTTATCACCTCTTGTTCTTCTTATAAACAGTCTTCATTCCTTGATGAGAAATTTCCACATTGCCAGGTTCTGGATTTCGGAGTAGCTGAGTCCCCAGTGCTAGAGCTGGTGAATGAGTAAGTCAGGGTGTTTCCTGGGGTTTGGGGTTTTGATTAGCCACTTTGGGCCTACATGTGTATAACTGAGGCATTACTTGGTGAAAAGAAACATCAAAGGACCTATTAAGGACTAGAATCCAGAGTCATGTCCAACGATCCTTCAGTCACACACATGGGTGTATGGATTTAGTAGAAGGGGTCCAGATCATCACCATCTAGTGGACAAGGAAGAAGGCTCTAGAATGCCAGGGGCACTGGCCCAGGTGTGTCTAGAAGTCATCCAGCACCCCAATCTGTGACTGTTTGTCCCTGAGACCTGTGACCTCAGGGAAAGATGGCCATCAGTGTTCAGTAAGACAATCAAGAATGAACAAAGATGGAGGAAGACATACACACTGTCCTCTAGGGAATCCCCACCTAGAACCAGGTTAACACAGAGGAGGGATTCCTCTGAAATAGTTACCCAGAGTTCCCAAGGAGGCCACGTTAGTCTGACACAGGGGAGATCTATCAGTCTTCCACCAATTGTCAGGGAAGCACTGTGAGGTGCACACAGCCCAAGCAGAGGGCAGATCAACTATCCATGTGAGTAGAGGAGCTGACATCCATACCTTATCTCAAGTTTCCTATTAAAATTCCTCACCACCCAGCACTTCCTTTGAGCTCGGATTTGCCATTGAGAACCTCTTGAAGAAGAGAAGACATCAGAGAAGACTCTTGAGAGTCCCTTGGACCACAAGGAGATCAAACCAGTGAATCACAAAAGAAATCAACCCTGAATATTCACTGAAAAGACTGACACTAAAGCTCCAATCCTTTGGCCACCTGATGCGAAGAACTGACTCATTTGCAAAGACCCTGATGCTGGGAAAGATTGAAGGCAGCAGGAGAAGGGGACGACAGAGGATGAGATGGTTGGATGGCATCATCGACTCAATGGACATGAGTTTGAGCAAGCTCTGAGAGATGGTGAAAGACAGGGAAGCCTGGTGTGCTGCAGTCCATGGGGTCACAAAGAGTTGGATACAACTGAGTGAATGAACAACAAATCTCTCAAAGCTCTCCAGAAGGAGAGGAAAAGAGAGATGTGAAAAGAAAGAAAAGTGACATATACATTACCTTCCTAATACTTGTGGAAACTTCTAGGCTTGCTTGTTGACGTGGACAGTATGAACAGTATGAAAAGGCAAAAACATATGACACTGAAAGATGAACTCCCCAGGCTGTTAGGTTCCCAACATGCTACTGAAGAAGAATGGAGAAATAACTCCAGAAAGAATGAAGAGAAGGAGGCAAAGTGGAAACAATGCCGAGTTGTGGATGTGACTGGTGATAGAAGTAAAGTCCAATGCTGTAAAGAGCAACATGTCATAGGAACCTGGAATGTTAGGTCTATAAATGAAGGTAAATTAGAAGTGGTCAAGCAGGAGATGGCAAGAGTGAACATCAGCATTTTAGCAATCAGTGAACTAAAATGGACTGGAATGGGTGAATTTAATGCAGATGACCATTATATTTACTACTGTGGGCAAGAATCCCTTAGATGAAATGGAGAAGTTCCCATAGTCAACAAAAGAGTCCAAAATGCAGTACTTGGGTGCAATCTCAAAGATGACAGAATAATCTCTGTTCATTTCCAAGGCAAATCATTCCATATCACAGTAATCCAACTCTATGCCCTGACCAGTAACGCTGAAGAAGATGAAGTTGAATGGTTCCATGAAGACCTACAAGACCTTCTAGAACTGACACTCAAAAAAGATGTCCTTTTCATCAAAGGGGACTGGAATGCAAAAGTAGGAAATCAAGAGATACCTGGAGTAATAGGAAAATTTGGCCTTGGAGTACAAAATGAAAGCAAGGCAAATGCTAACAGAGTTTTGCCAAGAGAATGCACTGGTCATAGCAAACATCTTCTTCCAACAACACAAGAGAAGACTCTACACGTGGTCACCACCAGATGGTCAATACTGAAATCAGATTGATTATGATCTTTGCAGCCAAAGATGGAGAAGCCCTATACAGTCAGTGAAAACAAGACCAGGAGATGACTGTGGCTCAGATCATGAACTCCTTATTGCCAAATTCAGACTTAAATTGAAGAAGTAGGGAAAGCCACTAGACCATTCAGGTATGACCTAAATCAAATCCCTTACAATTATACAGTGGAAGTGACAGATTCAAGGTATTAGATCTGATAGACAGAGTGCCTGAAGAACTATAGACGGAGGTTCGTGACTTTGTACAGGAGGCGGTGACCAAGACCATCCCCAAGAAAAAGATACAAAAAGGTAAAATGGTTGTCAGAGGAGGCCTTATAAATAGATGAGGAAAGAAGAGAAACAAAAGGCAAAGAAGACTAAAGATCAGATCAGATCAGATCAGTTGCTCAGTCGTGTCCGACTCTTTGCGACCCCATGAATTGCAGCACGCCAGGCCTCCCTGTCCATCACCAACTCTCGGAGTTCACTCAGACTCACGTCCATCGAGTCAGTGATGCCATCTAGCCATCTCATCCTCTGTTGTCCCCTTCTCCTCTTGCCTCCAATCCCTCCCAGCATCAGAGTCTTTTCCAATGAGTCAACTCTTCGCATGAGGTGGCCAAAGTACTGGAGTTTCAGCTTTAGCATCATTCCTTCCAAAGAAATCCCAGGGCTGATCTCCTTCAGAATGGACTGGTTGCATCTCCTTGCAGTCCAAGGGACTCTCAAGAGTCTTCTCCAACACCACAGTTCAAAAGCATCAATTCTTCGATGCTCAGCCTTCTTCACAGTCCAACTCTCACATCCATACATGACCACAGGAAAAACCATAGCCTTGACTAGACGAACCTTTGTTGGCAAAGTAATGTCTCTGCTTTTGAATATGCTATCTAGGTTGGTCATAACTTTCCTTCCAAGGAGTAAGCGTCTTTTAATTTCATGGCTGCAGTCACCATCTGCAGTGATTTTGGAGCCCCCAAAAATAAAGTCTGACACTGTTTCCACTGTTTCCCCATCTATTTCCCATGAAGTGATGGGACCGGATGCCATGATCTTCGTTTTCTGAATGTTGATACACCCATCTGAATGCAGAGTTTGAAAAAATAGCAAGGAGAGGTAAGAAATCCTTCTACAGTGATCAATGCAAAGAAACAGAGGAAAACAATAGAATGGGAAAGACTAGAGATTTCTTCAAGAAAATCGGAGATACCAAGGGAACATTTCATGCAAAGATGGGCACAATAAAGGACAGAAATGGTATGGACCTAACAGAAGCAGAAGATATAAAGAAGAGGTGGCAAGAATACACAGAAGAATTATACAAAAAAGATCTTAATGACCCAGATAATCATGATGGTGTGATCACTCACCTAGAGCTGACATCTGGAATATGAAGTCAAGTGGGCCTTAGGAAGCATCACTATGAACAAAGCTAGAGGAGATGATGGAATTCCAGTTGAGCTATTTCAAATCTTAAAAGATGATGCTGTGAAAGTGCTGCACTCAGTATGCCAGCAAATTTGGGAAACTCAGCAGTGGCCACGGGACTGGAAAAGGGCAGTTTTCATTCCAATCCCAAAGAAGGGTAATGGCAAAGAATGTTCAAACTACCACACAATTGTACTCATCTCACGCACTAGCAAAGTAATGTTTAAAATTCTTCAAGCCAGGCTTCTGCATTATGTGAACCATGAACTTCCAGATGTTCTTCTGGATTAAGACAAGGCAGAGGAACCAGAGATCAAATTGCCAACATCCGTTGGATCATTGAAAAAGCAAGAGAATACCAGAAAAAAAATCTACTTCTGCTTATGAATTTTGACAAAGCCTTTGACTGCGTCAGATCAGATCAGATCAGTCGCTCAGTAGTGTCTGACTCTTTGTGACCCCATGAATCGAAGCACGCCAGGCCTCCCTGTCCATCACCAACTCCCGGAGTTCACTCAGACTCAAGTCCATCGAGTCAGTGATGCCATCCAGCCATCTCATCCTCTGTCATCCCCTTCTCTTGCCCCCAATCCCTCCCAGCATCAGAGTCTTTTCCAGGAGTCAACTCTTCGCATGAGGTGGCCAAAGTACTGGAGTTTCAGCTTTAGCATCATTCCTTCCAAAGAAATCCCAGGTCTGATCTCCTTCAGAATGGACTGGTTGGGTCTCCTTGCAGTCCAAGGGACTCTCAAGAGTCTTCTCCAACACCACAGTTCAAAAGCATCAATTCTTCGGTGCTCAGCCTTCTTCACAGT
>NW_011494949.1:5524757-5579946 GCF_000754665.1 Bison bison bison
CTTCACTTTCTGCCATAAGGGTGGTGTCATCTGCATATCTGAGGTTATTGATGTTTCTCCCAGCAATCTTGATTCCAGCTTGTGTTTCTTCCAGTCCAGAGTTTCTCATGATGTACTCTGCATATAAGTTAAATAAACAGGGTGACAATATACAGCCTTGACGAACTCCTTTTCCTATTTGGAACCAGTCTGTTGTTCCATGTCCAGTTCTAACTGTTGCTTCCTGACTTGCATATAGGTTTAAGAGGCAGGTCAGGTGGTCTGGTATTTCCATCTTTGACTGTGTAGATCACAACAAACTGTGGAACATTCAAGAGATGGGAATACCAGACCACCTTACCTGCCTCCTGAGAAATCTGTATGCAGGTCAAGAAGCAACAGTTAGAACTGGACCTGGAACAACAGACTGGTTCCAAATAGGGAAAGGAGTACTTCAAGGCTGTATATTGTCACCCTGCTTATTTAACTTATATGCAGAGTACATCCTGCGAAATGCCTGGCTGGATGAAGCATAAGCTGGAGTCAAGATAGAAGCTGGAATCAAGATTTCCAGGAAAAGTATCAGTATACTCAGCAGATGACACCACTGTTATGGCAGAAAATGAAGAGGAACTGAAGATCCTCCTCTTGATACAAGTGAAAGAGGAGAGTTAACAAGCTGGCTTAAAACTCAACATCCAAAAAACTAAGATCATGGCATCCGGTCCTATCACTTCATGGCAAATAGATGGGGAAACAACAGAAACAATGAGGGACAATTTTTTTTGGGGGGAGGGGTGCTCCAAAATCACTCTAGATAGTGACTGCAGTCATGAATTTAAAAGACACTTGCTCCTTGGAAGAAAAGCTATGACCAACCTAGACAGCATATTAAAAAGCAGAGTCGTTACTTTGCTGACAAAGGTCCATTTAGTCTAAGCTATGGTTTTTCCAGTAGTCGTGTATAAATGTGAGAGTTGGACTATAAAGGAAGTTGAGTGCTGAAGAATGGATAATTTTGAACTGTGGCATTAGAGAAGATTCTTGAGAGTCCCTTGGACTGCAAGAAGATCAAACCAGTCAATCCTAAAGGAAAGGAATACTCTTTGGAAGGACTGATGCAGAAGTTTAAGCTCTTGTACTTTGGCCACCTGATGCACAGAACAGACTCATTGGAAAAGACCCTGATGTTGGGAAAGATTGAGGGCAGGATTAGAAGGGGATAACAGAGGATGAGATCATTGGATGGCATCACTGATTCAATGAACATGAGTTAGCAAGTTCTGGGATTTGGTGAAAGATAGGGAAGCCTGTCATGCTGCAGTCCATGGCGTGGCAAAGAGTTGGACATGACTGAGCGACTGAACTGAACTGTTGACGTGGACAGTAGGAAATTTCCTACAAGTTGAGGACTGGTCCCACAGAGAAAGGTCTCATTGTGTCTCAGCACTGGGCACCTTTGTTATTATGTTCCGGTCTTGGTAATTGTCTGTTGGTGTCTGTTTTCATCATGGGTGTTTATTTTTAAACGATGGACACTTAATTCCTTTGTGGATATTTCAGTCCGTCTGCTTCTGGATGTAGTCCTTGATCAAAGTGTTTTATCATCAGTTAAATAGGAATTGGATTTTTTGACCCTCCACTCTCCTCCAGTAATTGGTGACTCTTAGCTACTGCCAAGTTGGAAACAAAAACCAGCATCAACGACGGAAAACTCCAGAGTCGCCCTTCTGAAGGTGTGTGCAGTGAGTGAGAGAAAAGTTTCATTCTCTACAGAATGTCTTGATTTCTCTTTTATCTGACAGTAACAGACTAGAAAAGAATTCCAGGACCATGTGCTGTAGACTTTTACCTACACATGCTTCATAAAGAACGTGTATCTGTAAGATTGCTCCCATGGACACTTTAACCTGAATTCAGTAAATACAGATTTAGTTCCAATGAAAGTCCAAGTGTCAAAGTCCACCAGGAACCAAACAGACTCAGTGCATCATCCAGTAAAGGAAACATACATGCGAGCTAACAAACAGTTGCCAAGTAAATCTACCTAAGTTGTAGAATGAAGAATAAAGAAAGGTGGGGACTTGGAGTGTCTTGGGGGTCTTGTTTTGGAAACAGAATATTTCCATAGAAAAGTGTTTAGAGTGGTGCTCTGAATATAGTTGGGAAAGTGAGTTGTGTGTATCCCTGAGAAGAACAAAATACGACTCGAGAACAGAAAGTAAAATTGTGTTTTGAAAGGTCCCCTTGGTTGGTTGTATCTATCAAGGTTCTACAAGTCTGTTCATTTTTTTAACCATCCAAGCAGTTTTTATATGTTAATACTCATAAATACACACAGCAGCTTTATTAGAAATTTCCATTTTCCTTTTAAAAGTTTTCACTGAATTTGTTACAATATTGCTTCCATTTTATGCTTTTTTTTTTTTGCCGGTGAGGCATGTAGGATCTTAGCTCCCCAACCAGGGAAGGTGAAGTCCTAAACCCTGGATGACCAGGGGAGTCCCTGTAAGTGAATTCACTTTGATAATGCATTTCATTTAAAGAAATTATGAAACAATTGATACACCTAAAAGCCATTAACTGGTTTGCTGATTATGGTATTGAAATATTTAGAAATAAATTTAACTGTCTACTAGCTATGACACATAGCAAAAAATTCAAGAAATTGGATTCATAAACTACATCTCTATGAATCAACAGAATCTATAAAAAAATATTAGTGTTTAAAGAGAAATATGATTCTCTTTATATTTTAATTCCCATGTATGTGTAAAACAGACTGCTCTTCATTATGTTAGTGTGTTTCTGCCTTAATGAAAAAGCATGTATATGTTATAGAGGGCTTTTCTGGTGGCTGAAACGGTAAAGAATCTGCCTGCAATGCAGGAGACATGGATTCGATCCCTGGGTCAGGAAGAGAAGATACTCTGGAGAAGGGAATGGCAACCCACACCAGTGATATTCTTGCCTGGAGAATCCCATGAACAGTGGAGCCTGGTGGGCTACAGTCCATGGGGTTGCAAAGATTTGGACATGACTGACCATCTGTGACTTGTGACTTCTTGCTTTCAATTTGTGTAATTTTGCCTTTACCATAACATATTCATGAGCCAAAAGGGTAGAAACCATTCTTTCCATCTCATTCAGTCACTTGGGGTTCCTGTTCTCCTCTTGCTTCCAAACAGAAGGTCATCCCTCTGACAGGTGGCTATGAATGCTGTCATGTCCCTTCTGTGCTTGAGCAGCAGACATGTGTGAACCATGATGAATGGAGTCGACGATGGGAGGCAGAGGTGGCTCCAGGCTTTACGAGGTTTCACTCTGATGGTCATGGTCTAATATGCACTCTAATTGAAATTATTCCAGCTTGTTCTGCCCAGAGGAGGTGTTTCCTAGCTCTGTGTGATTCCCCAGTTATCTAAACAGAATTGATGATGTACAATGTTCATTTCTTATCCTGGATATGAAGGAAAGAGAGAACCCCGTTCAGTCACCGTTTGCTCTGGAAATTGTTTCCCAGATGCTTCTCAGACGCCTGTTCTCTTGTCAGTCTGTCGTCAGTCATCGCTGGGCACCCACCAGGCACTGATCACTGACTTCAGCTCAAGAGAAGAGTTGTAGGCACTCAAATAATGGACACTTGACCCCCGGTAGGACAAGAACTATAATGAGCAACACGGCAAGATGAACGTGCATATGAATGAGGGAAAGTCAGCACAGACTGGGGGCAGGACTGACATCCGAGTGGAGGTGGGCAGTGAGCCTGCTGTGTCCACAGAAACGAAAGGTAGGGGACAGAGTCTCGCCCTTGAAAATCTCCCTGTCTATCCAGTAGATTCAAGACTCCACCTGTGTTTACACACAGCAAGGAAGCCTCTGAGCCAGAAGCACACATGAGGCCCTTGTGTCATTTCCCTGAGGCTGTAACACCCACCAGACAGCTTAACAACAGAAATTTATTTTCACACAATCCAGAGGCCAGAAGTCCTAGATTAAGGTGTTGGCAAGGTGGATTCCTTCAGAGTCCTCTTTCTTCAGTGCGTGTTCAAAAATATTCACAGGACTTCCCCGGTGGTCCAGGGGTTAAGAATCCATCTGCCAATGCAGAGGACACGGGCTCAATTCCTGGTCTAGGAAGACTCTGTATCCCTCGGGGCAACTAAGCCCGGGTGTCACAGCTACTGAGCCCACACTCTAGGGCCGGGAGCTGCAACTACTGAGCACATGTGCTGCACTTGCTGCAGCCTGCGTGCCCCTGTGCCTATGCTCTGCAGCGAGGGAAACCAGCCCAATGAGAGGCTCGAGCATCACAACTAGAGAGGAGCCCTTGGTTGTTGCAACTGAAGAAAACCCACATGCAGTAACGAAGACCCAGTGCAGCCAAAAATAATGAAATATTTTAAATAAACAAAAATATTAAAAATTATTTTTTAAAATTCACAGTTTATCTTTGGCATTATTTATAGCATGTAGCTTTTTGCATTGTAAAATAATGGTAAATAATCAGCAAATAATTTTCTCTATATTTCTAATGTTCAAGTTTAAAATTTTGAGGATGTAAAATTT
Organism: Bison bison bison; assembly: GCF_000754665.1. Lineage (NCBI taxonomy): Eukaryota > Metazoa > Chordata > Mammalia > Artiodactyla > Bovidae > Bison > Bison bison. The sequence goes on from NW_011494949.1 coordinate 5,529,306, forward strand.
ATTACCATGGCTCAGGTTGGGAGTTATTCAACTGTTTGCTTTTTATGAGATCTACAGACAATTTTCTGTAAAGCCAGGTTGGGGAGCAAGGTCCAGTTAAGGGGCATCAAACTCAAAGGACATCAGTTCAGTTCAGTCACTCAGTCATGTCTGAATTTTGCGACCCCATGGACTGCAGCATGCCAGGCCTCGCTGTCCATCACCAACTCTGGGAGTTTACTCAAACTCATATCCATTGAGTCAGTGATGCCATCCAACCATCCCATCCTCTGTCGTCCCTTTCTCCTCCTGCCTTCAATCTTTCCCAGCATCAGGGTCTTTTCAAATGAGTCAGCTCTTCATTCACATCAGGTGGCCGAAGGATTGGCGTTTCAGCTTCAGCACCAGTCCTTCCAATGAATATTTAGGACCGATTTCCTTTAGGATGGACTGGTTGGATCTCCTTGCAGTCCAAAGGACTCTCAAGAGTCTTCTCCAACACCACAGTTCAAAAGCATCAGGTCTTCGGCGCTCAGCTTCCTTTATAGTCTAACTCTCACATCCATACATGACTACTGGAAAAACCATGGCCTTGACTAGACAGACCTTTGTTGGCAAAGTAATGTCTCTGCTTTTTAATATGCCATCTAGGTTGGTCATTACTCGTTGGTCATTACTAGAGTTTGAGCAAATTCTGGGAGATGGTGAAGGACAGAGGAGCCTGGTGTGCTGCAGTCCATGAGGTCACAAAGTCAAACAGCACTTAGTGACTGAACAACAACAACCATGTACCACTTGATAGGAAGCTGTGGTGCGCATATACAGAAGAGTTAAGACCCCTAACAGAGAGAGCATGCCTGCTGAAAGGGAAAACCTGCTTGCTTTCTTCTTCTTGGCCACGTAGGAGACGGTTTCTGTTTTCTTTCCAGTGGTCGGAGCCCAGTCCTGAGTCCCGCCAAGGGCTTGAGGATGGCAGTGATGCAGACCACTCCTGGCCTGGCCCCAAGGTCACCCACAGGGCTCTCCATGATTTACTTACCTCTGATGCCGAACATGGCTGGCCTATGTTGAAGGTGGGGGTGTCTCAAGAACAAGCAGCCTGGGCTGGTGATTGTAATCGTGAGCGAAACCCTCCCAAAGTCTTTGGCTTTGCCTGTAAGAGAAATGAACATGTGTTGTCTTCATCTCCCAAGATGTGGCGGACATATGTTTAAGCATTCAGCACCAATCATCCTAATACAAGCCAACGGTACCTTTGAAAAAATGGCACTTTTAAAACAGATATTTTAGGGCAGGGCTATATCTTCAAATTTCATATGAAAGATGTAATAGCTGAATGCTAAAAAATTGCCCAGAGTCAACAGCTTTGGGGCTAGGCATGGGAAATCCATGACTTAGGCACTGTCACAGTGCATGAAACCCTCTGATCACAAATCAGGTGTTAGTGGAGAGGGACCCTCCCCGACTTGAGCTCAGTCTCTTGAAGGGTCGTTACCTGGGCCTCTGGATGCTCTTAAAGATGCTGCAGTGCTTTAATTGATCTCAGAGAAACACAACAACCAACTTAATTGTTCCTTCTAGCTTTTCAGTTCCTGTCTTAGGATCCACATGGAGTAAAAGAGGTAAAAAACATTAATGTCTGAGTATTCACAATATTACATGAAAGAATCTGTGAACTGGGCAGTTTTATGTGTATAATAACGAACAGAAGTGGGAAAAGAGGATTTGGAGTCAAAGGCAAAGAATGACTCAGGATCTAGGTTAGAAATATTATTTTAAATCAAAACCCATTCTGACCCTTCTGCTCTTTCCTCCTGACCTCCAAGGCTAATGAATGAAAAAAAATTCAGCTATGGCTGTTCTTTCAATTCAATTCTGAAGGTGATTACAAACAGTAAGCATATCTGCCCAGCATTTGACTGTGTTTTTGGTGCTTGAATGTGTCTGTGTGTGTGTGTCTGTGTGTGTGAAGGATGAGGAGGTGGTGCTGGGGAGGACTGGGCTCCAAAGAAGCATTTCAATGATAGGAAGGGGAGTGAGGCTTTTGTACATGGATGGATGGCAGTGTTCTCGAAAGAGTGCTTTTACTGAATGTCCTTTCACAAAAGGGAAGATGGAACAGGGTGACAGAGGGAAATGAAGATGAATTCACATGCAGTAACCTCTTGCCCAGGGGAATTCACACCATAAAATCTTGGAATTTACCTACATAAATCTGCAACAGAGAGTTGGCAGTCAACTCTAAATGGACGAGAATCTCCTCTTCCATGCTGTCTTCTCACGGCTCTGAATAGAAAAAGAAAGGAAACGTTTGGACTTTAGAGGTTGTGACGGCATTTCTGAAATTCCACAGGATGCTGCTTCCTTTCACCTCCTTTGGTGCACTCTCCTCCCTAACCTTCAGGCTTGACACCTACCTTTGTCATCCTTCACTGGTGACACAGATAGGTAGAAAATTTAGACATCTGTGTTCTGTTGCATAAATTTGCACCATGAAACAGCATCATTTCTGTCATGAGACTTAAGAAACATACCCTCACAAAAAGCCTCAGGGCACGGAAAAATAAGCATCTTTAATTAAAATATGTAGAGAGACGGCTGTACATATTTCAGCTGCTTAGGAAGCAGAGGAGGGTCTCCCTCATCGCTTGCTGTAATGAGACTGATCTGTCAGCCGGGCTACATTCATCCAAGGTCAGACTCTAGGGGTCATTTCATCTCCAGAAGATAAGTCAAATACAGCTTTTAATTTGGTGTGTGAAGCTTGTAAATGTTACAGTGGAATCCCATCGTTAGCACATACAGAAATGTTTTGAGAGAAAGTCAGTTTTTTTTTTTCTATCTAATTTAATGCTTGAAATTGAGGGGACAGTTAAAGGAACTACTTTGGTAGCTTTCACGTTGTGCCTCTAATTTGAGCATCAGGGATATTTCATTGGGGATGCCCAGGGCGATATTGTAACATAAAGCTGGAGACAGGGTGCAGGGGAGGCCAGGTGGGAAAGAGCAAATGGGTCAGGAGTCTGAACCCCCACTGCTTCTTAGCAGGTGCTTGGTGATCTAGTCTCCTTATTTCTCAATTCCCTCTGCAGAGAGTCTCAGAGTCGGAGTTGCTTAATTACTGTCATTCTCCAGTAGGCACAGCGCAACTGGAATAACTTATGCACCCATAGTATGTGTATAAGTTAATTTTGTTACAGCGATGCCTCGAGGACTTCAGTGTGGACACAGTCACGCCAAAATGCAGGTCCTGATGCAGTAGGTTCAGGATGACCTGAGATTCTGCTCTCAGCTGATGTTGCTGAGCTGAGTACCAGACTTCTGAAGAGTGAGGAACTCTGCTCACTACTGGATATTTCTTCTAAACGTATTAGTATACCTAAGGTCCAAATATTTAAAATTCCTTCCTTGCTCAAAAGTCTTCTGGGGTGACATGGCCTCTTTCTCTGCAGTCAAGCTCCCATAAGAAGTGTGCACACTTTCATCTCTGCTTTGATCACGGTCTTTGCACTCTCCATCGACTGCTTGCTGGGTTTTATCCCTACTGCCACACTGACATTACTTTCTCTGAGTTACCACAGCTTCTTTTGCCAAAATCCAGTACCACTTTTGGGCTTCCCAGGCGGCTCAGTGGTAACTAGTCTGCCTGCCACTGCCGGAGACACAAGAGATGTGAGTTCAATCCCTGGGTTGGGAGTATCCCTTGGAGAAGGAAATGGAACCCACTCCAGTATTCTGGCCTATAAAATCTCATGGACAGGGGAGCCTTGTGGGCTACAGTCTATGGTGTCACAAAGCGTCAGACACGACTGAGCACACACACACAACAGCCGTTTATTGTCCCCATCTTTTTTGTTCTCTCATTAATGTTAGATGTGCATTATCTGTCCCTTCTCCTTGAATCTCCTCCCTAACATCCATGACGTCACTACTGCATTTCCTCCTACCTCTTGGGCTTATCCTTTGCTCTCATTTCTCTAAAGCTCATCTTCTCGTATTGATCTCAAGCATTTCTGTTGTTTCAATTATGATGAATTGCTTTGTATCTAAGAAATCTCTGTCTGTATTGGGATTTCTGCTGAATTTCTGAGCTGTTATTCAGCTATTTGTTGTGCATTTCTGCTTAGATGTCCCGATGACTTCTTCTCAACCTGCCCAACATCATCTTCACTATCTTTATCCTCAGCCTTACCCCAGATGAACCTGCTTTTCTTCTACTAGCCCCTGAGTAATCAGGATAAAAGCCTGGACTTCATTCTTGGTTTCTCCAAGACCCTACAAGCCATAGCCAAATCTTATAGGTCTAGTTTCCATGTATTCTTTTGCCAGAATGTATTTTCCACTATCATTATCTACATCACCTTGTATTTAATTTCCTGTTATTTGTCTGAATGTCCTTGCTGACTATGAATAAGCTCTATCTCGATCACTTCTGTTTTCATTTTCTACCTTAGAGTCCAGTATATAGTAGACACTCAGGAAATTGTTTCAAGAAAACTAGTTAATGCTATTAGGTTGCTTTTCAATAAATCATAACAGCAGCCATCTCCAAAGAAAGTCAGCAAAACAAAAATAAGGCAGGTTGAATCTCCAAGGGCATGTCTAAATATGAAATTACCTGTCAATTTATATCCCAGGAAGATGATTGAGTTTTTCTTTTCACGCTGAGGTATGGATTAGAGCTTGTTGCAAGTAGGCTTCTTATTAAAGGTGTTGCTTACTTTATGGACTCATTCCTCTTTGCAGATGCTGAGCAGAGCTAACAGGCTCCCAGGGGGGAAACAGATTGGGCTCACCTGAAAGTTAGGCATTTGTGGTCAGATGACGAATGAGAGCACTTGGTCTTGCTCCTTTCATGGAACTGTAGCCGATGACCCATTCGATACAGTTGTCTTTTGGGGAATGTCATAGTGACAGTAGATGAGTGCATTCTAAGTGCCCTGAGGCAGGCTATTCTGGGTGGAGGAATGTGCTGGAGAGGCCTCCACAAACATGTAGTGAAGGGAAAGGCACTGTGCTAGCAGTTTGTGGGGAGAGAGAAGGTGTAAAAGGGTGGGAATAGTATTCAAGCTCGAGTTGTTCACAGTCTTACGGAGAAGCGGGGCAGATTAATGTGCAGGCAGATGCCACTTATTACACAGAATGTGGCACCCATCGTGAAACCTCACTCACACAGAGCTCTGGCCATTCATGCCGGGGGAGATCACATAGAGCAGTAGACTCAGGACAGTCCTCACAGAAAATAAAATGTGAAGGCTGGACTTCTGTGTGTGGCTGTACTGGGAGAAGGCAGTCATTGTGGGCAGAGAGGACAAAAATCCCAGACACAGGAAAGTATGGGATGGTGCCAGAACAATGAGAGTTGAATGAGAATCAGATTACTGTAGAGAAGGCCAGGAAGAGACAGTGGACCAGAAGGGAGTGCCTTGCTGTTAGAGCTTCAGGAGGCAGCTACAGAAAATAAGCCTCCTGACAGCACGTTTTATCTTAAGATGTCTACTTCATAATGCATCTGTCTTAATTTTAAAATTTAAAAGCAGTTTTCTATTGTTTATAGTTGACTAAAATAGATACATGAGGAAGATTCTGGAGTGCATCCTGTGGAGCCAAGTACCCCAGGGCACATTAGTACACGGGCAACAGTCCCCAGTTTAGAAACGTGTCTTATTTACTTGTCAAAGTCATCTGTGAAGATGACCATGTGCTACAAACTATACAAATGTTAGCTATTTAAATCTGGAAAAAAAAAAAAAAAAAGCTATGTGGTAGACACTGTCGTTATCCTCAGTTTAAAGGACACTGAGACTCAAAGACGATCCAAGATCATACTTCTAAGAGAGAGAGGTCTAGGATTCAAGCCTGGACAACAGGGCTCCATGGATGATGTTCTGATCACTAACCGGAAAGCCTCTGTTGAAATTATAGGAAAATTTGAACTTTATTTTGTAAATTAAAATGAGCCATATAGATAGACTAGTGCCTATTTAATGAGTCTAAATGTGTCACTGGTATGCAAAGAATATTTTTCCTAATAAACGTTTACACATATTTGCTTGTGTGTACGGATGTATAGTGGGCTTCTCTGGTGGCTCAGGGGTGAAGAATCTGCCTGCAATGCAAGAGCCACAGGAGATGTGGGTTCAACCCTGGGTGAAAAAGATCCCCTGGAGGAGGGCATGGCAACCCACTCCAGTATTCTTGCCTGGAGAATCCCATGGACAGAGGAGCCTGGTGGGCTACAGTCTGCGGGGTCACAAGAGTTTGGCATGACTGAATGACTAGGCACACACACACAGAAGAGCAAAAGAAATGCAGTGTGCATCTGTGTGCAAAGACGTGAAGTGGGATGTTACCCCCGAGGCTTGTCAGCACTGATAATAAGACCCTTAGGTAGATGCCTGCTGGAGGTGACCCAGAGGTCACACATAGCCCTTGATGGGAGATGAAGCACACTGTCACTCTGATCTGCCTGGAAAATATGTCAGCAGACAGAAAGTGGTCTTTATAATCTTGTCTTTTGTTGAACAAAGATCTTGAGAAGCTCAGATACTCTTAGTTCAGTTCAATCACTCAGATGTGTCCGACTCTTTGCGACCCCATGAATCACAGCATGCCAGGCCTTCCTGTCCATCACCAGCTCCCGGAGTTCACCCAAACTCATGTCCATTGAGTCGGTGATGCCATCCAGCCATCTCATCCTCTGTCATCCTCTTCTCCTCCTGCCCCCAATCCCTCCCAGCATCAGGATCTTTTCCAATGAGTCAACTCTTTGCATGAGGTGGCCAAAGTATTGGAGTTTCAGCTTCAGCATCATTCCTTCCAATGAACACCCAGGACTGATCTCCTTCAGAATGGACTGGTTGGATCTCCTTTCAGTCCAAGGGGACTCTCAAGAGTCTTCTCCAACATCACAGTTCAAAAGCATCAATTCTTCGGCGCTCAGCTTTCTTCACAGTCCAACTCTCACATCCATACATGACCACAGGAAAAACCATAGCCTTGACTAGATGGACCTTTGTTTGTAAAGTAATATTTCTGCTTTTTAATATGCTATCTAGGTTAGTCATAACTTTCCTTCCAAGGAGTAAGTGTCTTTTAATTTCATGGCTGCAATCACCATCTGCAGTGATTTTGGAGCCCCAAAAAGTAAAGTCTGACACTGTTTCCACTGTTTCCTCATCTATTTCCCATGAAGTGATGGGACCAGATGCCATGATCTTAGTTTTCAGATACTCTAGCCCCCCAGTTTTTCTAGATATAAAGCAAAAAAAAAATGCTGCTGACAACTCCCTCCCCAACCCCGTGACAGTCCAACATGGTTTCTGACCAGGAAGGTAGACTTCAGATTATAAATCCTCTTAATCTCCCCATGACACTGACCAGATTATTCTCCTCAAATAAGTCTTAGATAGTCAACAACCCCCTAGCTACTGCATGTAGTTTAGAAACAAACGAGAAGTAAGTGAATGAAGAAATAAGCCACCCAGTGATGTGTTCAGTCTAAATTATTTTGTTTAAAGTATTATACCCTCAGTTGGTCCCACCCTCTCCTCCCTCTTCTGTGTCCAAAGTCTGTTCTCTATGTCTGCGTTTCTATTACCATTGACATACATACACTACCATGTGTAAAATCGGTAGCCAGTGGGAAGCTGCTGTGTAATGCAGGGAGCTCAACCTGGCGCTCTGTGATAACCTAGGGAGGTGCGATGGGGTTCGGGGGAGGAGGGAGGTTTAGGAGGAAAGGGACATATGTGGACCTGTGGCTGATTCATGCTGTTGAATGGCAGAAGCCAACAAGACATTATAGAGCAAGAAGAGGGAAGCCTGTCGTGCTGCAGTTCATGGGGCCACAAAGAGTCGGACATGACTTAGAGACTGAACAACAATAGCCTCCAATTAAAAGTAAAAACAAATTATAGGTTGTAAATGTAAACTGTGAACATGGAGTTCACTGAGTTATTCATTTATTTCTTCATTCCACAAACATTTGTTAGTACTAGCTGTGGTTCAGGCACTGTTGTAGGTGCTGAACCATGAAAGGGCGATAAAGAAACCTAATGACACTTTGATTCCAGGACGAGGAGAGAAGTGGTACACAATCATTACAGAAATAAAAATAAAACAGATTGACCCTTTGTCATCAAAGATATGAAGAGAATTCAAAAGAAGAGATGAGAGTAATTGGAGCTGCTGAGGGCTGTATGCAGGGAGCAGACAGGGAAGACCTCAGCAGAAGCAGGCGGAGAGGCGAAGACCACAAGAGGGGGTGTAAAAAGCCTGGAAAAAAGAACCCCAGATAGAACCCTGTAATGTACAGCACATAACAAGCTTCTGAAATGGGAAGGGACTGGGCTTCTTTGCATAATAGAAAGGAGGCAGGGAGACATCCAAAGGGAGGAAGTCTAAAGAAGTGGCTGGAGGGGCTAGCTGAGACCTAGGTCCTAGAGAGTGGCAAGGAATTGGCTCCTAGACTTTTCCTTATTATTCTGTGGATGACTTTGAAAGTGTCATCAGTCCCCATGGATCCTCGTCATTACCTTTGTATTCTTGAGTGTGATTGCTGTTGTTATTATGTCTCTCAGTCATGTCCAACTCTCTGTGAGCCCATGGACTGTCCTACCAGCTTCCTTTGTCCATGGGATTTTCCAGGCAAGAATACTGGAGTGGGTTGCCATGTCCTCATCCAGGGGATCTTCCAGACCCACCGGTCCAACCCATGTCTCCTACGTCTCCGGCATTGGCAGGCAGATTTTTCACCACTGAGCTACCTGGGAAGCCCTTGAGTACGACTACTTAAGTCAATTTTGTTGAAACACTTAGAAAGCCATGGGAAAGACCATTGGTCATTTTCCTAATTAACTTTATCAGCAATTAAGCTATAACAGGACTTCACTTTTGCCTATTTTGCAGAACTTTTATGTACCTTTTCTTTCCCTTTGAAAATGAGGAATTATTGCTTTCAAATAAGTGGCAAAAGATTATGAAGGTCACCCTAGAGAGCGTTTCAAATTTGAGAAGTGTGGCAAGAACAATCCAATCCTCCTTCACTGAGATGGAGGAGAAGTCAAGGGCAGTTCAATATCAATTATCACCATGAGAAGACAGAGGGCTCCAGATGTAAACCTTGGTGGGAAGGCTGGGCTGCACATGTGAAGAAGAAGATGACTCACAAGACTCATCCATGATCAGACCAGAGTTTCTAGGACACGGGAGGGGCTCCACCTGGGAGACAAGCCTGGGAAAAGTATAATAACTGACTTGGATGATTGACTCTCCTGGATGCTGAGGCTCTTTTAATTTTTCACTAACTGTTGGCTCCCATGGCCTCAGGACTTAGAATCCCTTAGGCATAGGACACACGAGGCCACCAGGCTAGACTCATTCCCCATCACTGGCTTGGGCTCTGCTCTCAGCTGGAGGGCTAGTTTGGATTGTGTGTGGTCCTCAAAGACTTCCATCTCATCTGTCCAAATTCAAGATTAGAAGTTCACTTGATTAATCAGATTTCTCGAGGTCCTCTCACGGAAGGCCCATTCTATCTTCCGTGGGGGGAGGCATATATTTATTTGAAGATGAAAGGGTACCACTGACACCCTAATACTCTGGAGTCTGGATCCTGAAAACAATCCATAAAGGACTTGGTCTCCACTGCTTTTCCTGACAGTACCAACCCTGTGTGGTTCCAACCCTGGGTGATTCCATTCCATTCCATTTTTTGTGCATACACCTCAGAGGTAAAGGGAAGAACAGAGTGTGGCTCACAAGGTTAATTTCACAGGAGGTGGTAGGGAACTTAATATGTGTCAGAAAAAGAAAAGAATACACTACATGTATATTTTATTTAATGATCATATCTATGATATAAAAGTATTATTATGCAAATTTTCCATGAGGATGGTAAGCAACTTACTCGAAGTCTTACCTGGCCCTTTCAACCCCTGAGCTCACATTGATAAACACTGTATTCTCCCTTTCTTGGGCTCAGGGAGGCATAAATCCTCAGCAGGAAAATCACAGAAATTGAGAACTTTAGAAACACAGAGAAGACCAAACAAGTGCTCTTAATATGAAATTCATAAACTTAAGAACTGAAGTATAAATTAGGTATTTTATAATTAAAATGTTTGGCTTCAATTGACAAATATATATACATTTTAGAGTAGGTCATGATTCTCATAAACAAGTTTTATTGTTCAGAACCATAGACTGAAGAATAAGAGGAACAGAGATTTGCAAAATAATTAACTGCAAGAACACTTAACATGAGACCTTACCCTCTCTGCAAATTTTTAGTGCACAGCAAGCACAGTTGTTAAATCTAGGCTCTATGTTGTACAGCAGATCTCTAGAAGTTAATCATCATATGTGACTGAAGGGTAAAGAAGGCTGAGCACCAAAGAATTGAAGCTTTTGAATTGTGGTGCTGGAGAAGACTCTTGAGAGTCTCTTGGGACTGCAAGGAGATCAAACCAGTCAATCCTAAAGGAAATCATTGAATATTCATTGAAGGTTTGATGCTTCCAATATTCATTGGAAGGTTTGATGCTGAAGCTGAAGCCCAGTACCTTGGCTACCTGATGTGAAGAGCAGACTCACTGGAAAAGACTTTGATGCTGGGAAAGATTGAGGGCAGGAGAAGGGGGTGACAGAGGATGAGATGGTTGGATGGCATCACGGACTCAATGGACATGAGTTTGAGCAAGCTCTGAGAGATGGTAAAGGACAGGGAGGTCTAACGTGCTCACAAACAGATGGACGTGAATTAATGACTGAACAACAACACACCCACTGCACAGCAGCTTCACATTCCCCTCACCCCCCAGCTCCTGGAAACCACAACTTTCCTTTCTGTTCTATGAATTTGACTTTTAAGAGAGCTCATATAAGTGGAAGCAGGCGCAATTTGTTCCTTGGTTACTGGCTGGTTTCACTTCAGAGTCACTTCATAATATTGTCCAGGTTCATCAGTGTTCTCACATATGGCACAGTTTCCCTCTCTTCTAAAGTTGAAGAGGTTATATAACCTTCCGTTGTGTGTATATGTGTATACGACTGTGCATTTAGAGTACATTTTCCTTGTGCATTAATCTGCTGCAGGACTTTGGGGCTGCTTCCCTATCTTAGCTATTGTGAATGAGTCTGCAGTGAAAGTGAGAGTGTGACTAGCTCTTTCAATCCCTGATTTCCATCCTTTTGGATGTATGGACAGAAATGAGACTGATGGATATATGGCAACTCTATCTTTAACTTTTTGAGGAACCTCCATTTGGTGTTCGCACCATCCCATGTCCCCATGAAATGTATACAATTCAGTGAACAAACACAATGGTTCTAATTTCTCTACATTTTTGCCAACACTTGTTATCTTAAAAAAAACGTCCATCCTAGAAAGTATGAGGTGATGTACTATTTTGGTTTTGATTTGTATTTCCCTGATAATTGGTAATAATGTCTTCTTCTCATAGGCCTGTTAGCCATTTGCATGTCATCTTTGGAGAACTGTCTATTTAAGTCCTTTGCCTTTTATTTTTAAAAACAGCATTGTTCCGGTTTTTCTTTTTTTCTGCTATTAAGTTGTGGGAGTCCCTTGCATATTTTGAAGATTAACCTCTCATCAGATACATGGTTTTTGAATATTTTCTTCTCTTCTGTAGGTTACCTTGTCACTTTGTTGATTGTGTTTCCTTTCCTGTGCAAAAGCTTTTTTTTCTTAAATTCACCAGTCTGTTGCATTTTTTAGTTTCACATGTAGCTCTGTCTGACTTATTCCGCTTAACATAATATCCTCCAAGTCCATCATGTTGTTGCCAGTGGTAAAATTTTATTCTTTTTTAAGGCTGAGTAGTATGTGATGGCTGACTAGCATTCTATGGCTGAGGAGTACATCAAGGCTGTATATCGTCACCCTGCTTATTTAATTTACATGCAGAGTACATCATGCGAGATGCCAGACTGGATGAAGCACAAGCTGGAGCCAAGATTGGAGGGAGAAATATCAATAACCTCGGATATGCGGATGACATGGGTTGCGAGGGACACTTTGTGTCCCTAGTTGGACACACTTATGTCCAACTTTCCTTCCAAGCCCAAGAAAATAGTCTCTCACTGTTTCCCATGGAGCACAGAGAAACTGCTTTACCAGAGCTCTTCTCAGAGAGCATTAGAAATGAATGAAAGGGATATTTTAATAAGCTGCTGGAGGTGGGAACCACCATGGGACCAGCTGGGTGACTGGACTTGATGGTCTGGTCCTCAGCATCCCTTGGTTGGCATATGGATGAGAGAATCAGAAGGCCACACTTATGGCATAAAGCAAAGAGGAACTAAAGAGCCTCATGGTGAAAGTGAAAGAGCAGAGTGAAAAAGCTGGCTTAAAACTCACCATACAAAAAACTAAGATCACGGCATCCGGTCCCATCACTTCATGGCAAATAGGTGGAGAGACAGTGGAAACAGTGAGAGACTTTATTTCCTTGGGTTCCAAAATCACTGCAGGCGGTGACTGAAGCCATGAAATTAAAAGATGCTTGCTCTTTGAAAGAAAAGCTTTGACAAACCTAGATAGCATATTAAAAAGCAGAGACATTACTTTACCAACAAATGTCCGTCTAGTCAAGGCTATGGTTTTTCCAGTAGTCATGCATGGATGTGAGATTTGGACTATAAAGAAAGCTGAGCACTGAAGAACTGATGCTTTTGAACTGTAGTGCTGGAAAAGACTCTAGAGAGTCCCTTGGACAGAAAGTAGATCCAACCAGTCCATCCTAAAGGAGATGAGTCCTGAGTGTTCATTGGAAGGACTGATGTTGAAGCTGAAACTCCAATACTTTGGCCATCTGATACAAAGAACTGACTCATTGGAAAAGACCCTGATGCTGGGAAAGATTGAAGGCGGAGGGAGAAGGGATGACAGAGGATCAGATGGTTGGATGGCATCACTGAGTAGGTGGACATGAATTTGATCAAGCTCTGGGAGTTGGGTGATGGACAGCTAAGCCTGTTGTGCTGCAGTCCATGGGGTTGCAAAGAGTTGGACACGACTGAGTGACTGAATTGAACTGAGTATGTGATGTGATGTGTGTGTGTGTATGTATATATATATATCACATCAATATATATATATATATATATTGCATCTTCTTTATCCATTCATCTATTGATGGACACTTAGATGCTTCCATATCTTAAAAATTGTAAATAATGCTATGCATAAACTTTTCAGTTTGATGTAGTTTTGCTTGTAGTTAGTTGCTGGTGCTTTTTAATGCCAAATCCAAGAAATCATTGAAAAGATCTATGTCACAAAGATTTAACCCTATATTTTCTTCTAGAAATTTAATAATTTTATGTCATAAAATTATATCTTTAATGCATTTTGAGCTGATTTTTTTATACGGTGCAAGATAAGTATCCAGTTTCATTCTTTTGGATGTTATATCCAGTTTTCCCAACACCATTGGTTGATAAGACTATCTCTTCTTCATTATGTATTTATGGCACAGTTGTCAAAGATCAGTTGACTGTAAATGCATAGTTTATTTCTTGTCTCTATATTCTGTTCCCTTGGTTTCTATGTCCACTTTTATTATTTTTTCCCCTGCTTCGAATTAAAAAACTATTTATTTTTTGTTGAAGGATAATTGCTTTACAGAATTTTTCTGTTTTCTGTCAAACCTCAACATGATTCAGCCATAGGTGTACATATATCCCCTCCTTTTTGAAACTTCCTCCCATTATGTCCACATTTAAATTGGAAATCTTAACATAAATAACAGTTGTAACTCTTTCTATGTGTTTGTGTGTGAATGTGTATTTCAAAATGAAAGTATGTCAACTTTTTATGATTATAAAGTACTACTTATAAAAAGTTGGTAAAGAAGAAAATTAAAATTTCTGGTAACCCTACACTGGATTCAACCCGTAGTATCTGCTTCTGCTAAGAGGTGTCTGCTATGAACTGTGAAGAGTTTCACATGGTAATTTCTCTACATTATTGCATTTTATCATCCAACAACTGTGTGAAGGAAGTACTAGTGTTCTCATGTTATGGGTGGGAAAGTGAGCCTCATGGACTCAGTTGTCGCATACTAACGACAGACTGTCAAGATCAAGGCCTTCCCTGATGGCTCAGTGGGTGAAGACTCCACCTGCTGATGCAGGAGACGCAGGAGAAGAGGATTAGATCCCAGGGTCGGGAAGATCCCCTGGAGGAGGAAATGGCAACCCACTCCAGTGTTCTTGCCTGGAGAATCCCATGGACAGAGGAGCTTGGTGGGCCACAGTCCAAAGGGTGGCCAAGAGTCATATGACTGAATACACATGTACACTAAATGTTATTTTGATTTAGCATTAATTTTTTTCACTTCATAGTTATGTATACTGTTTTTGTGTAAAAATTATATTTTCACAAAAAATGAGTTCCTTCATTTTAAAAGAAAAACAGGGAAGATGTACTAATTCATAAAAATAATTATATATTTAAAATTCTAATACATCAAGGATGTGACTGTTTCTAGCTTACAAAACTATCCTATCAATTAACATTTGATTAATTTGCTTCCCTTGGAGCTCAGATGGTAAAAAATCCACCTACCAATGCAGGAGATGCAGGTTTGATCCCTTGATAGGGAAGATCCCTGGAGAAGGAAATGGCAACCCACTCCAGTATTCTTGCCTGGAGAATCCCATGGACAGAGGAGCCTGGTGGGCTACAGTCCACGGGTTTGCAAAGAGTCAGACATGACTGAGTGACTACCACACTAATCAAATATTAATCATATAAAGTTTCACAATGAATAACCTATTATATTCCTTCACATTTCTCTTGCTGTTTTCCTCATTATTGTCATTATTAATGCTAATGTTCTCACTGTGAATAATGTCTTTTGGACTATACATTTAGAGAAAATAATTATGAATAGACTATACACTAAATATGACTTATGCTAAAGTAATTTTAAATTTAAATGTAATGACTTACTAGTAAGAAATATTAGGTTGCCAGAAGCAAATGGGTACCCATATATACTTGATATCTCCATAGAGGTTTGCCTTTAATGACTTTTAATATTCTCCTGGCTTTGACTAACCAGATTTTCATCAGGGAATGAAATTGAAGAATATCCATTATAATAAATTTAGTCTATATGAACAGTGTAATTTGGGTTTTGAGAACTCTCCAGTGAATACATTTGCCACTTATACCAAGTATTATTATGTGGTTGATGGCTGTAGGCAAATGGGTCCATCCATAAGTCCATCCATAGGAAATGAACATTTTAAATTGCTAGGGATATCTAATAAATCTTGGTGAGTTGGGACAATTGCCAAATATAATGATCTCTTGACTATGATTTAGCTATTGATTCACTACACAGAGATAAGGAGATCACTGATCCAACAATCACGCAAAATGAAGACTTGCAGTGTAAAAGATGTGAGAAAAGGAACCATTTCCTGTCACTTGAGCTGTCCTTTCTTCAGGAAACATATCTGTGGAGGAAAGAGCTATAGAAAGAGATTTTATTTATTTTTAAGTTTTCCTAATTTCATGAAGAAATAAATAGAACTGAAAATGACCAAGACTCCCCTTTCTGGTTCAGAGATTTTTCCCTTCCTGGTGAAGACAATCTTATCTGCAGATTTATCCTTCGGAACCATTAAATATAGTTCTGCCATTTTAAGAAGTCAGTTTTAATCCTGACATTTTCTTAACTAAGACAAAAACTCATAAGCACTTTGCATTAAAAATTCAAGACAGTCAAAACAGACAATAAAATGTTTCATATTTTTCAAATTAGTAAGTCTATTTGAATAACTTGTCTTTTCCCCTAATGATTCAATTTTGTGCTTTCTTGGTTTTATTTTTTTCCTTACTATTTAATTAGTTTTTATAATGACAATTTTGATCAATTTTGCACAGTCACAGGAAAATCAATACTCAGGCATTCACAAGTTATAGATTCTTAGCTATGGACAAGTACCTAAAGCAAAGAAGAACTAAAGAGCCTCTTGATGAGGGTGAAAGAAGAGAGTGAAAAGGCTGGCTTAAAACACAATATTCAAAAAAATAAGATCTTGGCATCTGGTCCTCTCAAATTAATGGCAAATGAGTGGGGAAAAGTGGAAACAGTGACAGATTTTATTTCCTTGGGCTCCAAAATCACTGCAGATGGTGACTGCAACCACAAAATTAAGACACTTGCTCCTTGGGATGAAAGCTATTACAGACCTAGACAGCGTATTAAAAAGCAGAGACATCACTTTGCTGACAAATTTCCATATAGACAAAGCTATGGCGTTTCCCAGGTGGAGCATCCCTGATGGCACAGTGGTAAAGAATCTGCCGGCCAGTGCAGGAGACACAGGAGACGCAGGTTCCATCCCACAGTCAGAGAGATACTCTGGAGGAGGAACTAGCAACCCACTCCAATATTCTTGCCTGGAAAATCCCATGGACAGAGGCCCCTGGGGGGCTACAGTCCACGGGGTCACAAAGAGTTAGACACGACTGAGCACACAGGCAGACATGCACACACTGTTTTTCCAGTAGTCATACGCAGTTGAACCATAGAGTTGGACCATAAAGAAGACTGAGTGCCAAAGAAATGATGCTTTCAAACTGTGGTGCTGGATAAGACTCTTGAGGAGTCCCTTGGACTGTAAGGAGATCAAAACCAGTTAATCCTAAAGGAAATCAATCCTGATTATTCATCAAAAAGATTGATGCTGAAGCTGAAGTTCCAGTACTTTGGCCACCTGATGTGAAGAGCTGACCCATTGGAAAAGATCCTGATGCTGGGAAAGGTTGAAAGCAAGAAGAAAAGAGGGCAGCAGAGGATGAGATGGTTGGATGGCATCACCAACTCAATAGACTTGAGTTTGAGCAATCTCCAGGAGATGGTGAAAGACCGGGAAGTCTGGCGTGCTGCAGTCCATGGGGTGGTGAAGAGTCGGACACAACTTAATGACTGAACAACAATACCAACCTGCAGCAGAGGAACGCATTTGCTTCTTTGAAATAGACTCTGGACTCCTGTCTAATATCTGAAAGACATTTCAAAATGTGCAAACTTATTGTATTCCAAAAGCTTGAATTCGAGTTTTTCTGATGCCTGATCATAAGCCCATGTGCCATACAGTTTAGCCGGAATCGGAAACTCCTGAGTGGGGTGGCTGAAGAGAAGCAGGGAGGCAGGGAGCAGAGGACGTGGAGCAGGAGTGCTCATCAGAGATGCTGGTTGCCTGACAGTTATCCTCCTATTCTGTTACTGAACCAAACTTGCATGCCCATGCCCTCACACAGAAACACCAATCAGCTGACACTGGGTGATGGGGAAGGAAAGCGCAGGATTTATTGCAGGCGCCAAGGAAGGGGTCCAGGGGAGCTAGACCTGCTGGGGCTTAAAAGGCCCCAACTTCCCCATGACTTTCAGGGAACAGAAGGGGGATTGTGGGGTGTGTGGTCAGCTCACAGACGATCTTCTGATTGGTTGCTGGTGACATAATTAGGAGTCAGCTTCATCAACCTTGTTCCAGCTGGTCTGCAGCTTGTGGGCAGCAGCAAACAGTTGCCTTCTTCCACCTGGTGGGGATATCAGTATCTGTCAAGTTGCTCAAAGGATATGGTTCAGAAGATTACCTCTAGCCTTTGCGGAAGAACTAAATGTCCTCGACTTTATTTAGTGGTTGTTGTTACTGCTGTGTTTATGGAAACCCACTCCAGTACTCTTGCCTAGAAAATCCCACGGATGGAGGAGCCTGGTGCAGGCTACTGTCCATGGGGTCACAAAGAGTCGGACACGACTGAGCGACTTCACTCACTTCAGTCGCTAAGTCATGTTCAACTCTTTGAGACCCCATGGGCTGTAGCCTGCCAGGTTCCTCTGTCCATGGGATTTCCCAAGCAAGAATACTCGAGTGGGTTACCATTTGCTTCTCTAGAGGATCTTTCCGACCCAGGGATCAAACCTGTATCTCCTGCATTGCAGGTGGCTTCTTTACACTCTACCCACCAGAGTTCTTGTTAGAGGAGAAAAATATATGCTGACCCGCTCAAGACACTGATAGGTGGCTTCCTGTGTTTTGCAGCTGACAGCGTTCCTCTGCCAGCCCGTCCAGTGCAGACTCCTCCTCTGTCCTTCCTTCTCCTTTCGTTCCTTCTCCTCCTGCTCAACGAGGGGCATCTGGGCGTGTGTGCATGTGTGCATTCATATGCATGCACATGCGTGCATAGTTTTACCTTTAATAACAGTCTCCTATTTTTGAGAGATGAGAAAAGAGAAGGAAGGGGAGTGTGTTTGGAGTTGGGAGAGTCTGGCATGGGGGCTGGAGTGCAGAGGGAGGAAGGGAAGCCCGGCAGCCTCTGGGCAGGACTGGAGGTTGACTGCAGTCCCCTGAGAGGATAGCCCCACCTCCGAGAGGGAAGCCTCACGTGGGGCTTGAATAGCCCAGTGGCCTGACCATCACAGAGAGCCTGCCATCTTGAGATGCTGTCTTTTCCCCAGGAGTGTTAGAGGCTTCGTGTCAGCAGGTGGGGCCAACCTCTTTGCCCTTAGCGACAAGCCCCACTGGATGCCCCCCAGCCCCGCCCCCACCAGGCTGGAAAGCGCAGAGCTTGCAGCATCAGAAGCTCAGCAGCAGAGGCAGCTCATCTCTGGGCAGGACCGGTCAGGTCGTGTGTGGGAGCTGCCAGCTGTCCAGGGGTGCCATCCTGTGCGGCCTGGACCGCCGGGGCTTCTATAGTCAGGTGGCCGGATGGCTACTGCTCCCTGGGGTACGGATCAGCAGAAGCTGATTTGCTTCTGGTCCTTTTAGTCTGGGTCTTCACACAACTCCAGGAGCCATAAGAAAACTTACCCTGGTGGTGGTGAGGGTGGGGAAAGTACTGAAAATCACTCCCCTCCCCAGATCCCTCTCCAAGGGCATGATGGGAGAGATAAACATTAAATACCTCTTGCTGGAAAAAAGCAGATGAACATGGATTATCTTTATCCGATTGGACTTAAACATTCACGGCTGAGTAAATTCCAATCTGCCGTAAGACAACTTAGATCAGCCTTTTCTGGGGACACCTTTATGAAAACCAAGCAAAGTGCCTGTGCACTTGTCTGAAGACACGCAGGTAAAAAATCCTGTCAATATTTCAAGTTCCCAGTGTGAGATATTGTGAGGAAAGGAAACTGTATCCTGCCAGCTCTATTATAAATATGAACCAGAAAAGTGGCCTTATTTACGTGGAAAAGTACCAACATGGAGAGTTGATTTTTTTTCCCCTGAAAAATACAACTTGTGACCTAATCGTGGAACACTGCATCCTAGAATTATGTTTTTCATATAACTGTTGTTAAAAAGAAACAAAACTTAAACTCTTTCCTCATAAATCCTATCTAAAATCCAAGGTAGTGATATCAAGTTAATGGCTTTTTACACAAAAACCTGTTATTTTATCACAGCAAGGTGAAGACCATGTAGAAATGGCGATGAGTACTGAAGCAGTACTTCATTTTTCTGAAACACTGAAAGCACCAACCTGATTACCTGTTTTGGATCTACAAAGCTGTGAGTAATAATAGCCCTCGGTGGATTCAGTCCTCCATAATTTGCCATCGGCACTCGTCTAGATTTTAATTTCCCTACCTCCTGCCCCTCCCCACCACACTTCCCCTCTTTACCCCGTTTGTACGGCTGTCGTGTGGACACAGAAACTGTTGATAAGGTGTCCCTCACACTCTTTTCCTGTTACTTTTAAAACACATCTGTCTTATGTTCAGTTCTCTTGGGGCTGGTGGTAAGTGTTAAATGGTTTTTGATGGACTAATCAAAATATTAATTGGGATACCATCTTTATGAAAAGTCACACTTCCATGTATGACTCATACTAAATGATACACATGTATTTTAAGACAATGGGCCTTTAAGACTTGATACCCTAAAGGCCCTGGATGCAAAGAGCTGAGTCATTGGAAAAGACCCTGATGCTGGGAAAGATTGAAGGCAAAAGGAGAAGGGGGTGGCAGAGGATGAGATGGTTGGATGGCATCACTGACTCATTGGACATGAGTTTGAGCACGCTCTGGCAGACTGTGGAGGACAGAGGAGCCTGGTGTACAGCGGTCCATGAGTTCGCAAAGGGTTGGACAGGACCTAGTGACTAAACGACAACAAATTCCAAAAGCCCATGAGGAACACCAACGGTATGCGGGAACACTGTGGGCCATGTTATCAGTCGGACCTACTGGTGACCCTCAGGTCATGACTTGTACACAGGCTTGTATACTGGTTGAGTGGATGGACCAATAAGGTCTATGGAGACAATATAAAGGAGCTGAACTTCCACTAATGTGGAACTAAGAGTACAGAGAGCCTGATTTCGGTTCAGTTCAGTTCAGTCACTCAGTCGTGTCCAGCTCTTTGCAGCCCCATGGACTGCAGCACGCCAGGCCTCCCTGTCCATCACCAACTCCTGGAGCCTACTTAAACTCAATGTCTATCGAGTCAGTGATACCATCCAACCATCTCATCCTCTGTCATCCCTTCTCCCCCTGCCTTCAATCTCTCCCAGTATCAGGGTCTTTTCCAGTGAGTCAGTTCTGCATATCAGGTGGCCAAAGTATTAGAGTTTCAGCTTCAGCATCAGTCCCTCCAATGAATGTTCAGGACTGATTTCCTTTAGGATAGACTGGTTTGATCTCCTTGCAATCCAAGGGACTCTCAAGAGTCTTCTCCAGCACCACAGTTCAAAAGCATCAGTTTTTTGGTGCTAAGTTTTCTTTCTGGTCTAACTCTCACATCCATACATAACTACTGGAAAAACCACAGCTTTGACTAGACAGACTTTTGTTGGCAAAGTAATGTCTCTGCTTTTGAATATGCTATCTAGGTTGGTCATAACTTTCCTTCCAAGCAGTGAGCGTCTTCTAATTTCATGGCTGCAGTCACCATCTGCAGTGATTTTGGTTCATACACATTTAAAAAGTGTTCAGGCTAAATTACAATCAGGAAGATGCGAATGAAACCCACAATGAACTGCCACTCTCGCTAGCAGAAGAGCTAAAAATCAAAATACCAGGATATCATGTTTCTGTGAGGGTTTAGAGCATCTGAAACTCTCATAGAGTGCTAATGGAAGTGTAATCTGACCTTAGCACTTGCAATTCCCTCCTCCAATTGAAAACATACCTATTCTACAGCACAGCAATCATATTCCTATGAACCATAAGTCTTTGCAACCAAGAGGCGTGAGCAAATTGGTTACGGTAATAGCAGCAGTTAGCCTCAAATTGAAATAAAGCAAGTATCCTTCAATGATGCATTTGATAAATGAGATTATGATCTATCCTAACAGTGTTTAGTATTGAGAACCAGAGACAGATTACATACTGTGTGATCTCATTTATATAGAGTCAATCTGTATAAATAGAATCGAAACACAGATAAAACTAGAAATCAAGATAGTAATTAAGTTTGAAGGGAGGGAGGGTGGAAAGAGGGCCAAGAGGTTATCTGGGTGCTGACAGAGTTACATGTCATCCTCTGAGGTGGTGGGATTGCCTCACTGACAATGGACATGAGTTTGAGCCAGCTCAGGGAGATAGTGAAGGGCCTGGAAGCCTAGTGTGCTACAGTCCATGGGGTTGCAGAGTCAGATGTGACTTAGTGACTGAACAAAAACAACAAATCTGAGCAGTAGCTATACGGGAATTTGTGTTTTGATGACTTATTAAGCTGGCCATACCTATGTGATGCAATTTTATTCATATGTTCAGAATGGAATACAGAAGAGCAGACAAAGTAGCTCTGTAGTTTATTCATTCAGCAAATACTCAACGAGAACATCGTCTGACAGGCACTGGACTACCCACTGAATATGGATAACCATTGAATATAAAATGAGATAGACAGCCGTGCTCTCATGGAATTCATCTGTGCCCATCTGTGAGGGGATGGAGACAAAGGAGGAGCAGGATGAGGACATATTTGTCTAGTGTAGGAAAACTAGGAAATGTTTATATGCCTTTGGGGAGGAGCCAGTAGCCAAGGATAAGCATGTATCTCCTTGGATGCAAATCTTCAAAATTAACACAAAACACTCTGTACATGCACCCCAATTACTATTTTTTAAATGGCCAAAATCTTCCCCAAACACAATATTTTGTCATTTCAAAGAAGAAAGAGATGAACAAGAAGGAGAAAGAGTACAAAGAGAAAGGAATACCAGACTTGCCCACTCTGGGGCTTGGCATTTTGCCGTGTAGTATAATCTATCTTGGAAAAAGCCAGAAAGGAAAAGTGATTTTATTGGAGTCAGGAAAAATTTCCCCAGTTACTGTCATCAGACAATATTGATTTAAATCACTCACAATGTGATTGATTATTATTTAAATCCAATAGCTTGACATTCTTCTAGCATTTTGATTGCAAGATGGAAGGAAACATATCTGAAATCCTTGCATGTCACGTCTCTAGTTTCTCTCAGTCTCTTACTGGCAGGGCTAGGCTGAGGCTCAAACTTCTAGACAAATGGATGGTTTGGCTTCTTCACATTACTATTCCTTAAAGACAAACAAGACAAAAAGGTCACCAGGGGCACGGCCTAGCTGGCCTTCTGATTGTCTCATCCGCATGCCAACCAAGGGATGCTGAGGACCAGACCGCCAAGTCCTTCACCCAGCAGGTCCCATGGTGGTTCCCACCTCCAGCAGCTTATTAAAATATCCTTTTCATTCATTTCTAATACTCTCTGAGAAGAGCTCTGGTAAAGCAGTTTCTCTGTGCTCCATGGGAAACAGTGGAAACAGTGAAAGACTATTTTCTTGGGCTTCAAAGTCACTGAAGATGGTGACTGCAGCCATGAAATTAAAACATGCTTGCCTCTTGGAATAAAAGTATACAGTATAATAACGCATATATATGGAATTTAGAAAGATGGTAACAATAACGCTGTGTACGAGACAGCAAAAGAGACACTGATGTATAGAACAGTCTATGGACTCTATGCGAGAGGGAGAGGATGGGAAGATTTGGGAGAATGGCATTGAAACATGTAAAATATCATGTATGAAACGAGATGCCACTCCAGGTTCGATGCATGATACTGGATGCTTGGGGCTAGTGCACTGGGATGACCCAGAGGGATGGTATGGGGAGGGAGGAGGGAGGAGGGTTCAGGATGGGGAACACATGTATACCTGTGGCGGATTCATTTTGATATTTGGCAAAACTAACACAATTATGTAAAGTTTAAAAATAAAATAAAATTAAAAAAAATTTTTTTGGTCTATTTTAATAATTTTTTTGTGTGTTTGTATTTTTCTTCAAATTTACTCTGAAATTTGTGACTTTCCACTTATTTGTCTGGCTTGAGAATTCAGGGGCCTTTTCAATTTGTGTCTTCATATCTTTTATTAACTTTTGAAAATCCTCATCTGTTCTCTCTTCAGGTATTTTTTCTCCCTTATTTTACATCTTCTTTCTTCCTGGGACAATTATATATACGTTAGATATTTTCATTTACCCTGTCCTTTTTTTCTAATTCTTAAATTCTGTGCTTCATTTTGGATTTTTTTCCATCTCATCTTTCAGTTCACTCATTTTCTGTTTAGTTGTGTCTGTGGGCTTCCCTCGTGTCTCAGGTGGTAAAGAATCTGCCTGAAATGCAGGAGACCCAGGTTTGATCCCTGGGTCAGGAAGAGCCCCTGGAGAAGGGAATGGCAACCCACTCCAGTATTCTTGCCTGGAGAATGTCATGGACAGAGGAGCTTGGTGGGCTAGAGTCCTTGGGGTCACTAAGAGTCAGACAAGAGTGAGTGACTAACATACACATACACACACACACAACTAGCTGATAATCCATCTAATCAGTTATTAAGTCCTTTTAATTTTTATTACTATAATTTTTATTTTTTCATTTTATAGTTTCAAGTTTGTTTTTAGTCCTCATTCTTCTGGTTTAGATCTTTAAAATGCAGGTCTTTTTCTATTATTTATTTGTTTTTTTCTTCATTTTAATTCATGTTGTTTATCTGATTGCATGTTGAGCATTTGCAATTGAGTGCAATGCATTGTATATAGAATTGAATAAATACCCTTACGGCCTAGAATAATGGTTCCGTCCTCCAGAGAGTATTTAATTTTAAATTGAATTTTACTTTTGGCAGACATTGGCACTAGATTTTGGCATCATCTTAATCCAATCTCAGAGTCTGAAATGATTTGCTTTGCTAAGTAATTGATAAAGCTAGTTTGTTTCTTTCCTTTCAGCCGAAGAAGCTGAACTTGAAGACTTAGAAGACCATCTAGAACTAACATCCAAAAAAGATGTCCTTTTCATTATAGGGGACTGGAGTGCAAAAGTAGGAAGTCAAGAAACACCTGGAGTAACAGGAAAATTTGCCCTTGGAATACGGAATGAAGCAGGGTAAAGACTAATAGAGTTTTGCCAAGAAAATGCACCGGTCATAGCAAACACCCTCTTCCAACAACACAAGAGAAGACTCTACACATGGATATCACCAGATGGTCAGCACCGAAATCAGACTGATTATATTCTTTTCAGCCAAAGATGGAGAAGCTCTATACAAGCAACAAAAACAAGACCAGGAGCTGACTGTGGTTCAGATCATGAACTCCTTATTGCCAAATTCAGACTGAAATTGAAGAAGTAGGGAAAACCACTAGACCATTCAGGTATGACCTAAATAAAATCCCTTACCATTATACAGGGACATGACAAATAGATTCAAGGTATTAGATTTGATAGACAGAGTGCCAGAAGAACTATGGATGGAGGTTTGTGACTTCATACAGGAGGCGGTGACCAAGACCATCCCCAAGAAAAAGAAATGCAAAAAGGCAAAATGGTTGTCTGAGGAGGCCTTACAAATAGCTGCATGAAGAAAAGAAGCACAAAGCAAAGGAGAAAAGGAAAGATGTACCCATTTGAATACAGAGTTCCAAAGAATAGCAAGGAGAGATGAGAAAGCCTTCCTCAGTGATCTGTGCAAAGAAATAGAGGGAAACAATAGGATGGGAAAGACTAGAGATCTCTTCAAGAAAATTAGAGATACCAAGGGAATGTTTCATGCAAAGATGGGCTTGATAAAGGACAGAAATGGTATGGACCTAACAGAAGCAGAAGATATTAAGAAGAGGTGGGAGGAATCCACAGAAGAACTGTACAGAAAAGATCTTCATGACCCAGATAATCACAATGATGAGACCACTCACTGAGAGCCAGACATCCTGGAATGTGGGCCTTAGGAAGCATCACTATGAACAAAGCTAGTGGAGGTGATGGAATTCCAGTTGAGCTATTTCAAATCCTGAAAGATGATGCTGTGAAAGTGCTGCACTCAACATGCCAGCAAATTTGGAAAACTCAGAGGTGGCCACAGGACTGGAAAAGGTCAGTTTTCATTCCAGTCCCAAAGAAAGACAAGGCCAAAGGATGCTCAAAATACTGCACAATTGCACTCATCTCATGTGCTAGCAAAGTAATGCTCAAAATTCTCCAAGCCAGGCTTCAACAGTAAGTGAGCCATAAATTTCTAGATGTGCAAGCTGGATTTAGAAAAGGCAGAGGAACCAGAGACCAAATTGCCAACATCTACTGATCACTGAAAAAGAAAAGAGTTCCAGAAAAACATCCATTTCTGCTTTATTTATTATGCCAAAGCCTTTGGCTGTGTTCAGTTCAGTTCAGTTCAGTCGCTCAGTTGTGTCTGACTCTTTGTGACCCCATGAATCACAGCAGGCCAGGCCTCCCTGTCCATCACCAACTCACGGAGTTCACTCAGACTCACGTCCATCGAGTCAGTGATGCCATCCAGCCATCTCATCCTCTGTCATTGCCTTCTCCTCCTGCCCCCAATCCCTCCCAGCATCAGAGTCTTTTCCAATGAGTCAACTCTTCACATGAGGTGGCCAAAGTACTGGAGTTTCAGCTTTAGCATCATTCCTTCCAAAGAAATCCAGGGCTGATCTCCTTCAGAATGGACTGGTTGGATCTCCTTGCAGTCCAAGGGACTCTCAAGAGTCTTCTCCAACACCACAGTTCAAAAGCATCAATTCTTCGGCACTCAGCTTTCTTCACAGTCCAACTCTCACATCCATACATGACCACAGGAAAAACCATAGCCTTGACAAGACAGACTTTTGTTGGCAAAGTAATGTCTCTGCTTTTGAATATGCTATCTAGGTTGGTCATAACTTTTCTTCCAAGGAGTAAGCGTCTTTTAATTTCATGGCTGTAGTCACCATCTGCAGTGATTTTGGAGCCCCCAAAAATGAAGTCTGACACTGTTTCCACTGTTTCCCCATCTATTTCCCATGAAGTGATGGGAACAGATGCCATGATCTTCATTTTCTGAATGTTGAGTTTTAAGCCAACTTTTCACTCTCCTCTTTAAACTTCATCAAGAGCCTTTTTAGTTCCTCTTCACCTTCTGCCATCAGGGTGGTGTCATCTGCATATCTGAGGTTATTGATATTTCTCCCATCAATCTTGATTCCAGCTTGTGCTTCTTCCAGTCCAGTGTTTCTCATGATGTACTCTGCATAGAAGTTAAATAAGCAGGGTGACAATATACAGCCTTGACGTACTCCTTTTCCTATTTGGAACCAGTCTGTTGTTCCATGTCCAGTTCTAACTGTTGCTTCCTGACCTGCATATAGGTTTCTCAAGAGGCAGGTCAGGTGGTCTGGTATTCCCATCTCTTTCAGAATTTTCCACAGTTTATTGTGATCACACAGTCAAAGGCTTTGGCATAGTCAATAAAGCAGAAATAGATGTTTTTCTGGAACTCTCTTGCTTTTTCGATGATCCAGTGGATGTTGGCCCTTTGGTCTCTGGTTTCTCTGCCTTTTCAAACCAGCTTGAACATCTGGAAGTTCACGGTTCACATATTGCTGAAGCCTGGCTTGGAGAATTTTGAGCATTATTTTACTAGCGTGTGAGATGAGTGCAATTGTGTGGTAGTTTGAGCATTGTTTGGCATTGCCTTTCTTTGGGATTGGAATGAAAACCGACCTTTTCCAGTCCTGTGGCCACTGCTGAGTTTTCCAAATTTGCTGGCATATTGAGGGCAGCACTTTCACAGCATCATCTTTCAGAATTTGAAATAGCTCAACTGGAATTTCATCACCTCCACTAGCTTTGTTTGTAGTGATGCTTTCGAAGGCCCACTTGACTTCACATTCCAGGATGTCTGGCTCTAGGTCAGTGATCACACCATCATGATTATCTGGGTCATGAAGATCTTTTTTGTACAGTTTTTCTGTGTATTCTTGCCACCTCTTCTTAATATCTTCTGCTTCTGTTAGGTCCATACAATTACTGTACTTTGTTACGTTCATCTTTGCATGAAATGTTCCCTTGGTATCTCTAATTTTCTTGAAGAGATCTCTAGTCTTTCCCATTCTGTTGTTTTCCTCTATTTCTTTGCATTGATCGCTGAGGAAGGCTTTCTCATCTCTCCTTGCTATTCTTTGGAACTCTGCATTCAGATGCTTATATCTTTCCTTTTCTCCTTTGCTTTTCGCTTCTCTTCTTTTCACAGCTATTTGTAAGGCCTCCCCAGAGAGCCAGTTTGCTCTTTGGCGTTTCTTTTCCATAGGGATTGCCTTGATCCCTGTCTTCTGTACAATGTCATGAACCTCATTCCATAGTTCATCAGGCACTCTATCTATCAGATCTAGGTCCGTAAATCTATTTCTAACTTCCACTGTATAATCATAAGGGATTTGATTTAGGTCATACCTGAATGGTCTAGTGGTTTTTCCTACTTTCTTCAATTTCAGTCTGAATTTGGCAATAAGGAGTTCATGATCTGAGCCACAGTCAGCTCCTGGTCTTGTTTTTGTTGCTTGTATAGAGCTTCTCCATCTTTGGCTGAAAAGAATATAATCAATCTGATTTCGGTGTTGACCATCTGGTGATATCCATGTGTAGAGTCTTCTCTTGTGTTGTTGGAAGAGGGTGTTTGCTATGACTGGTGCATTTTCTTGGCAAAACTCTATTAGTCTTTACCCTGCTTCATTCCGTATTCCAAGGCAAAATTTGCCTGTTACTCCAGGTGTTTCTTGACTTCCTATTTTTGCATTCCAGTCCCCTATAATGAAAAGGACATCTTTTTTGGGTGTTAGTTTTAAAGGTCTTGGCTGTGTGGATCACAACAAACTTCAGAAAATTCTTTAAGAGATGGGAATACCAGACCACCTGACCTGTTTCTTGAGAAATCTGTATGCAGGTCAGGAAGCAGCAGTTAGAACTGGACATGGATCAACAGACTGGTTCCAAATAGGGAAAGGAGTACATCAAGGCTGTATATTGTCACCCTGCTTATTTAACTTCTATGCAGAGTACATCATGAGAAATGCTGGGCTGGATGAAGCATAAGCTGGAATCAAGACTGTAGGGAGAAATATCAATAACCTCAGATATGCAGATGACACCACCCTTATGGCCGAAAATGAAGAACTAAAGAAGCTCTTAATGAAAGTGAAAGAAAAGAGTGAAAAAGTTGGCTTAAAACTCAACATTAAAAACTTAGGATCATGGCATCTGGTCCCATCACTTCACAGAAAATAGATGGAGAAACCATGGAAACAGTGACAGATCTTACTTTTGGGGGCCCCAAAATCACTGCAGGTGGTGACTGTAGCCATGAAATTAAAAGATGCTTACTCCTTGTATGGAAAGTTATGACCAACCTAGACAGTATATTAAAAAGCAGAGATATTACTTTGCCAACAATGGTTCATCTAGTCAAAGCTATGGTTTTTCCAGTAGTCATGTATGGATGTGAGAGTTGGACTATAAAGAAAGCTGAGCACCAAAGAATTGATGCTTTTGAACTGTGGTATTGGAGAAGACTCTTGGGAGTCTCTTGGATTGCATGGAGTTCAAATCAGTCAGTCCTAAAGGAAATCAGTCCTGAATATTCATTGGAAAGAATGATGCTGAAGCTGAAACTCTAATACTTTGGCCACCTGATGCAAAGAGCTGACTCATTGGAAAAAACCCCGATGCTGGGAAAATTGAAGGCAAAAGGAGAATGGGGGCTGTAGAGGATGAAATGGTTGGATGGCATCACTGACTCAATGGACATGAGTTTGAGCAAATTCTGGGAGATGTTGAAGGATAAGGGAGCCTGGCATGCTGCAATTCATGAGGTTGCAGAGTCAGACATGACTTAACAACTAAACAGCAACAAGAACAGCAAAGATTAGGATCTCATCCTGCTATTTGCAGGACCCAAGGTCCATTCTTTCCCCCATAGTCCTATTAAGCTGTCAGAAGTACCACTCATGATTTTCGTCTTTTTCCCATACTTTCCATAATTTGGAAGATGGAATTAAATGCAGCTGTGCCACAAACTTCCTTCTCTTGGATCCAACTTCTGAATGCATCGCAACCTTATCATCTCTCTCTAATATCTTCCAGCAGGCATTTTAGATCACATCCAAGGTTTTCGATTGCTCTCAGTGTTAGTTTTGGTCCAGATTTTCTAGTCCACCCTCTTTCGTTCTTAAACCCACACCATTCTGAACTATCCCTCCGCCTGAACTTCCCTGTATGAAGTCACCAACCGACTCCACATTCAGTGCACATTTTCAGTCCTTGGCTTTCCTGAACATACCAAATCATTTGATTCTGTTGTCTTTTCTCTTCTTCAAAAATGTCCTGTTGATTTCCTTCCTTCCCATCTGATTGTTGGGCTTTATCATGGTCTCCTCATCCTCCTGACAGTTAAACTCTCTTTCTGAGTGAGGTCATCCATCCAGTGGCTTCATCGACACCCATGTATGAATGGTTCTTGAAGGTATGTCTGCAGAGAAGACCTTTTATTGTGAGCTCCAGCATGCTGCAGAGCCCCACCTAAAACAACTCTACTTGAATGCCTCTTGGCAAATCAATTCCCTTATCTTTCCCTAAGCTACACATTCTTAACCCCTTTCAGTTCTTAGTTCCACAGTGTCACTCACTGTCCCAATCTAGTCGACAATTCTTCTAAATATCTCTCAAACACATCGATTCTTTCCTATCCCCTCTACTTCTGTTTTTGGCTAAATCACAAACATCTCTAATCTTCTTAATTCAATGTTCATAATTAATGTTTCAAAAATATTCTTTGCCTGTGTCCAGATTGGTCAGCAATGTGGCTCAGTGTATCATAGTGACTCAGGTACCCAGACTGACAGGTTCCATCTCAACATGTGCTTGTATAAATGCAGGAACCAGGAAAGGAGAACATAGCAAACCTCACACTGACTCCAAAAGTTCTTGCCTTAGGCTGACTCAGGATATTGCCATTCCCATCCCACTGGCTAGATCACATCCTGCTGCTGCTGCTGCGAAGTTGCTTCATTCGTGTCCAACTCTGTGCGACCCCATAGACAGCAGCCCACCAGGCTCCCCTGTCCCTGGGATTCTCCAGGCAAGAACACTGGACTGGGTTGCCATTTCCTTATCACATCCTGGGACCACACTTAAGTCAACAGGGGGAGTATATAACAACCCTAAGACTGGGTGACTCTGTCAGACTTTGTCTGAGATCTCTCCCCACCCTCTCTTCCCCACAACATAGACATAATAATCAGCTCAAATATTCCCTTCTTGGGAAAGCATTTCCTTCTTCCATATATTAGGTTAGTGCTTCTATTGAATCATCTTTCATCACACTAAACACTGCTTGGCCTGTGCTTCTTGCTCTCAGGTTGTAAGATTCATGAGGACAAAGTCTGTGTCTGCCTCACTTGCCTCTGTGTTCCTTGTGTCAAGTTCAGGACATGGCCCTTAGAAAGTTTCACCAAACAGCGGTCGAGCAGATGAGTGAAGGGTTGCAGGTTGCCCAAGTAAGCATGGGGTGTAAGTTAATCAGTAAGCACTCAATATCCAGTGGTTAGTTTGCCACAGGGAGATGGAGACAGAGCCTTTCTGACCAGGAAAAGATTGCCACCAGTGCTGCTGTAGCAAAGACCTACATTCTAATGCCACTGTGGCTACACTGGTCGGTTCATGTCTTTGAAAGTGTATATTCACCTATAAAATGGAAATACTTCTTGTGTTAGTTCATAGGGTTATTGTGAGGATAAGTCCAACATACCCTAAAGTTGAAACTCCAATACTTTGGCCACGTGATGCGAAGCACCAACTCCCTAGAAAAGACACTGATGCTGGGAAAGATTGAGGGCAGGAGGAGAAGGGGACAACAGAGAATGAAATGGTTGGATGGCATCACCCACTCAATGAACATGAATTTGAGCAAACTCCAGAAGACAGTGAAGGACAAGGAGCCTGGTGTGCTGCAGTTCACACGTTGCAAAGAGTCGGACATGGCTTAGTGATAACAGCAGCATTTTTAAGGATAGCAGCTAAAAAACAGGTGTGAAAACTTCCTGAAAAGGAAATTCTTTCCTCATCAATTTCTCCCTTTTTCTTCATTTATTCTTCTCTATTTCTGTCATTTTCTTCCTCTCTTCCTTCTCTTCATGATTTTTACAGCTAATATTTAGGATGCTTTTCTCTGTTGGGCTTCCCCTGTGGCTCAGCTGGTAAAGAATCTACCCGCAATGTGGGAGACCTGGGTTTGATCCCTGGGTTGGGAAGAGCCCCTGGAGTGGGGAAAGGCTACCCACACTTTCACTTTGCTCTGTTTGAGGTGGTGGTAACCTCAATTGTTTGTCTAGTTTTATTCCCATGAGCTTATTATGATTTCTATCCCATTTTTAACTTCTGTTAAGTGAACAGTGATTTTTACTTAATAATCCTTTGTTTCTCTGAAGTTCAGCTGCCACTGTAAATTATTAGCTGGAATGGCACATATATCACTTTTTCCCCCCCTGTGTAGAAATAATGCAATCCTGTTTATATTCTGAGGTCATAGACCTTCACTCAGGAGTTCTGTCTTTTGTCACTAGGAGCCCGGCAGGCTACAGCCCGTGGAGTCACAAAGAGTCAGACGACTGAGTGACTAAGCACATAGGCATTCATAGAGACAGGATGGGCTGTATTCACATCCCAGCTATGCTTTCCTGTCTCCTAATAGCTGTCTTGGATAATTTGTTTTTGCTCAGTTGCTAAGTCATGTCTGACTCTGAGAGCCCATGGACTGCCTTATGCCAAGCTTCCAGAAAATTTGGGTCTTGATTATTTAGGTTATTCTCCAAGTGTTAGTTTATTTTCTTTCTTTTTTTTTTTTAATTGCAGGATAATTGGCTTACCATGTTGTGGCAGTTTCTTCTGTACAGCAACATGAATTAGCTACGAGGATATATATCCCCTCCCTCTTGTGTCAGGCTCCCCTGTGCCACCATTCCACCCTTCTTGGTCATCACACAGCACCAAGCTGAGCTGCCTATTTTTTAAAAATTAGAAATGAAAACAGTCATGTCATTAAAAAATTTGGTGAAGATTAAATAACATTGTATGATAGTGCCTAGCATGGAACATTCCATACAGTGAGATTTCAACAAATCACAATTGCTTTTATACTTATTATATACAGTGCACACTTAAGGAGTTGGGTTGATAGGGTGTAACTCATTAATGTGAGTCCAAATGTTAACCTGTTCAGAGTACGGCTAACGGTAATAGACACGGACTTTTATCACTTTAGTCTAAACTTGATTTGAGAAAAAGGTCTTTGGCATTGTGATTATATCCTAGCTTCAGGCTGTTCTGGAAGAATAAAAAAATCAGTGTTGTTAATATGCAATATAAGTAATAAAATATTAATCTGATTATATAATAAGCATTATTATAATAGCCAATACTCACTGAGAACCTACATTCCAGACAAAGTTCTAACTAGATAGAGTTCTCAAATGTATTAACAGTTCTAAACAGTACTAACTTATTTAATCCACACAACTATCGGAAGGTGTAGTTCTGTCATGTACCCATTTTTCAGATGAGAGAACTGAGGCACGGAGTGTCAGTAACCTACCCAAGGTCAAACACTAACTAGCAAAGCACAGTGGCTGAGATATTGTCCGAAGCAACTAGCCTCTGAAATCCAGGATCTGACCCAACACTGTCAATGGTACGCTCTGAGATAATGGGCTGTTTCATATCCACACTGCCCTGCATGGTAGCCCCTAGCAGAATGGTTACCGAGCATTTGAAATGTCAAATGAGGGACTCTTCTAATTGAATCTAACCAGACACATGTGGCTGGTAGCTATTCTATTCGTGCAGCTCTAACCTCTGTGTCCCATTCCTTCTCGAGTTAAAATTAGATCATCAAAAGCATTCACAATAAGACCGAGACATCACATTAAAAGGGAGAAAATAAGTACCTTTAGGACGGTTGAGCTGAGATGTTATCTGCACTTGTGCTTGATGGAATGCAGCCCAAATTTTTTCAATTCCAGATTCATTTAATAAAATAACTTGAGACCTTAAATTTTGCTCTGACAAATGAAACCGAAGAGCAATAATATAATGCAAATTGACTGCTTCACTGCATGAAAAAAGAGAGTTTTGAGCAAAACACAGCACAGGCACAGGCCAGGAGAGTGTGCAGGACATGTAACGCACAAGGACTGATCTGGGCCCACAAGGAGGAGAGCAAGAGCTAGCAGAGAGACGGGGGAATGCCACGAAGGAGAAAAGGGTGACGAATGGTGGGGCAACATATCCCCAGGCGCCCAGCGTTACTAATAAGGAAGTGAAGATTTGGGTGTATATATTTAGGGCCACAAAAAGGCATGAGTTTGGCCATCAAAAAGACTGCCCAAAGAGTGTTCTGTCTATGCTTTCTCCTAGAATGTGCATCATCAAAAAATTGACAAACAGTAATTGCTGGAGAGGGTGTGGAGAAGAAGGAACCCTTTTGTACTGCTGGTGGAAATGTAAATTGATACAACCACTATAGACAATATTATGAAGATTCCTTAAGAAACGGGGAATAAAACCATTATGTGACTCAGCAATCTCACTACTGGGCATATGCCCTGAGAAAACCATAATTCAAAAAGACACATGTCCCCCAGTGTTCATTGCTGCACTATTTACAGTGGCCAGGACATGGAAGCAGCTTAGATGGACATCAACGGATGGATGGATAAAGAAGATGTGGTGTGTATATATATACATACATACGATGGAGTGTTACTCAACCACAAAGAGGAATGAAATTGGGTCATTTATAGTGATGTGGATGAACCTAGAGTCTGTCATACAGAGTGAAGAAAGTTAGAAAGAGAAAAGCACAGCTCATATATTAACACATACACACATATATCAAGTCAAGAAAAATGGTACAGATGAACCTATTTGCAAGACAGGAATAGAGACACAGATTGGAAAACAGACTTGTAGACACAACAGGGGAAGTGGAGGGTGGGATGAATTGGAAGACTAGCATCGACATACACCACTAAGTGTAAAATAGATAGCTGGGCGGAAGTTGCTATATAACACACGGACCTCAGCCCAGTGCTCTGCGATGACCTAAAGGGGTTTGATGGGGGGTGGGAGGGAAGCTCAGGAGGGAAGCTTAAGAGGGAGGGGATGTGTGTGTATCTAGAGCTGATTTATGTTGTTACAAGCAGAAGCCAACACAACATTGTAAAGCAATTATCCTCCAATTAAAAAAAAATGTTAAAAAAAGAACTGCCCAGTGATGAAGGCTGTGGCTGTTACACCAATGGCACTTCCAGGGCAAATGGTGGAGGGGGCTTCTCTTCTGGTTCCTAGAACCTGGCCAACTTAGCCTGAGACCTGTGTCCCTGGAGCTGCTGAAGAGTGTGGTCCCAGGAGTCAGGCAATAAGGTCTCGAGTGGCTGGTCTCCCATCACCAGCCTTGTGACTCCTATGGTCCTTGTATATCTCTTAGCCTACTTCCCCCATCTTGTAGGGCTTCCCTTGTAGCTCAGTTGGTAAAGAATCTGCCTGCAATGCAGGAGACCCAGATTCGATTCCTAGGTTGGGAAGATCCCCTGGAGAAGGAAGTGGCAACCCACTCCAGTATTCTTGCCTACAGAATCCCCATGGACAGAGGAGCCTGGAAGGCTACAGTCCATGGGGTCACAAGAGTCAGACACGACTTAGTGACTAAACCACCACCACCAGCCCATCTTGCACAGGTTTGTAGAATAGTGGTGCCCCAGTGTGAATGCCAACACTTGCCAAGCCATGTGTCCGGTAGACGGGAACCATCACTGTGGTACTTCACACGCAGGACAACATGACCAATGAACTGGTCGTCTACTCTTCGCAGTAGCTCTGATTTTTTTTGCTTGATTAAAATGTGTTTCCAGGGAAATTTAAAAATATGTTAGTTCAGTTCCTTGGACTTAAATGGTAATGTTGCAAACGTATTTATTATTCATTTGCTCAACTAACAAATACCATTGACTGCTTGAGGCACTGGGCTGAGTTCTGTGGGGCAGGCGCAGTAGAATCTGTCTGGATCAGGTGTGGCTGAGATGATTCAGCATGGGGCTGAAAGGATACAACCAGGGCCTCCGTCAGAGGTGGCCATCAAGAGCCCCTCATAGTCTCTACTCCATCCTACCCCTGGTATCTGAAGCTTCCTGTTTTCCAAACCATAGAAATATACAGGAACAATTCAGCTTATTATCCATACTATTGCCTTACAGTATGATTAAAGTGATTTTTTTGGTGTATTCAATTAAAATGTAAACTCAATTTCAAATGTACTTTTGTACAGATTTTTAGGGTAAAGCTAACCACATTTAGACTGAAAAGATTTACCTTTTTATTTTTAATAAAAGACTAGGTGTAGAGCGGAAGAAATTCGAGTTTTCTGTTTTTCTCTTTACTAAGATGCACTTATTGCCCTCACAGATGGAGGACAACTATAAATTTACGGTGTGTGGGGGCTAACTGGGTCTAAAAAAGTTGCAGCATTATTTATATCTTACTGTAGGAAAGTCCTTGTCAGAGGAGAAGAGAAACAGCCTCGGGCTGCCAAACCTGGTTGACATAATTATTAGCTAAAAAAAGACTGAGGTTTTCTTCCTGCTGAAGCACAAATATAAATTTGTTATTGCACACTACAGTACCTTGGAGGCTCTGAACTTTGTTTATGGTGTCTGGAAAAATAGGTATTTATTGCTGTTATTGTCACCAAGCAAGCCAGGCATTTGTCACTTCTCTGGACTCAGGACTAGGCATGCATGTGTGCGTGCTCAGTCGTGCCTGACTCTTTGCAACCCCGTGGACTGTAGCCTGCCAGGTTCTGCTCTCCATGGGATTCTCCAGGCCAGAATACTGGAGTGGGTTGCCATTTCCTCCTCCAGGGGATCTTCCTGACCCAGGGATCAAACCTGTGTGTCCTGCATTGCAGGCAGAGTCTTTACCTGCTGAGCCATCTGGGAAGCATGGTAGCTACAGAAAAGACCACCAAGGTCATTCTCGTCACATTTTCTAAAAGACAAATTCTTTTGATCCTGTATGTGAAAGTGATTTGTGCAAGGCACAGTGATTTATATAAGTCGGTTTTTCCCCCTTTTATTTCCGAGTAGCAAAGGGAAGAATAAAATGACAACCCAAAGAAAGATGCTGAATAAATGAAGACACTCGTTTTTCCATGCTACAGTGCCAAATGCCAAGGACACAAAGGTTGATCGACGCAGTCAGGTCCCTGCCCCGTAGGAGCTCAGAGTCTAAG
Organism: Bison bison bison; assembly: GCF_000754665.1. Taxonomy (NCBI): domain Eukaryota; kingdom Metazoa; phylum Chordata; class Mammalia; order Artiodactyla; family Bovidae; genus Bison; species Bison bison. The sequence goes on from NW_011494949.1 coordinate 5,565,926, forward strand.
GCACGCCATTGTGACTGTGAGTCAGTGACAGAGACTGGCAGGTGCCAACTAGCTGAGCCATTTTGTTTAATCAATGTATCTTCTGTGGTGGACGCTCTTCTATTGAATGTCCACCCACTCCTGCATGTCCTGGCACATGCCTCTGTCCAACCTATTTTGTGTCCATTGTCAACTAAAAAATACAGTCACCACCCCAAAGTAGAGAGCTATTTTATTTGGTGGGAATGTTTAGGACCCCGAGCCTGGGAGACACCATCTCAGTAGCTCTGAGAAAACTGCTCCAAGGAGGCGGGAGTGGGAGTCAGGCTATATATAAGTTTGCAACAAAGAGGGTAGACAGTCTGAACATCAAAGCTTATGGTGAGGTAGGGAAAATTAGATTATCAAGTTAAGGAATTTAGCATTCTGTGTATGGGAAGATGCAAGCTCCTGGGCTCACTGAATTCATTCCTTTGAAACGCACTTTGGCTCCCTGGGGCCAAATCCTGTTTCCTTGTTCAGCTTCAGTTCAGTTCAGTCGCTCAGTCGTGTCCGACTCTGCGACCCCCTGGACTGCAGCATGCCAGGCCTCCCTGTCCATCACCAACTCCCGGAGCTCACTCAAACTCATGTCCACTGAGTCTGTGATGCCATCCAATCATCTCGTCCTCTGTTGTCCCTTTCTCCTCCCACTTTCGATCTTTCCCAGCATCAGGGTCTTTTGTAATGAGTCAGTTCTTCGAATCAGGTGGCCAAAATATTGGAGCTTCAGTTTCAGCATCAGTCTTTCCAATGAATATTCAGGATTGATTTCCTTTAGGATGGACTGGTTGGACCTCCTTGCAGTCCAAGGGACTCTTAAGAGCCTTCTCCAACACCACAGTTCAAAAGTATCAGTCCTTCCAATGAACCCTCATTCACATTTGGAGGCCAGAAATTGGTGACAGCTGTGACATTTTTTGCCCACTGATATGACAGGAGATATTTCATTTCACACCAGCAATCAATATTCTGCTCTCCAGGCTTCTTGCCAGCCAGTCAGGTCATTCATCATGGCCCCACCAATCCTGTATCTATTCTACCTGGAGGTCCCTTCTCTTTAGACACAGTGGACACCCAAGTGCACTGCCCACCGCTCTGCCCAGTGGAGGCATTTCCCTCTCCACTGTCTTTCAAGATTGTAGTTGAGAGAGGCTGCCATCTGCAGCCACCTACTCTCAGCTGGCACCTACATGCTGAGTCAGTCTACCCATAATACCCAGCTTGGGATTTTCCTCTTTTTTCTGGCTGTTCAGGATAGTCTATAAGTCCACAGACATGAGCTGCGTGTACTCTCTTCTGCAGAAAGCATTAGTGTGCTTGCGGCTGTATTAATACATGAGATAGTTGTGGCACATTAGTGAAAAGCCTGACTCTGTTATCTTTATTTGAAAATGAATGAAGGTTCAGAGAGATATGTGAAAGAAAGTTAGTCATTCAGTTTTGTCTGACTCTTTGTGACCCCATAGACTGTAGCCCACCAGGTTCCTCTGTCCATGGGATTCTCCAGGTAAGACTACTGGAGTGGGTATCCATTTCCTTCTCCACAGGATCTTCTCGAACCAGGGATCGAACCCAGGTCTCCCGAATCACAGGCAAATTTTTTACCATGTGAGCCACCAGAGAAGCCCCAGAGAGATACATAGGAGTGCCAGGTTGGCAAAGGGTGGACTGTGGCAGATTTGAAAGTGTCCTGTTGACCAGGCTAGAGAGCGTTTCCTAGAATTCCCTTCCTGGTATATTCCCACTTGTGATGAGCCACGGGAGGCATTCTTGCATGAGGTTTGGAGGGTGGTAGTGAAGCGGTGATCATTTTGCCCTTTGTGTTGAGAACAACACTGCAGGCACCATGTGGCACGCATGTTTTGTAGCACACACACACACACGCACGCACACACATACACTTTGCTGTGTGCCTCCTGGCTCACCTCGTTGGTGTTGGGAGGCAGCCAGGGCTGCAACTGCTCTTTGGGCTTGTCCCCTCTGAGCTCATCTGCTTCTCTTGACTAACGTCTTAGCTTCCTGTTGCTGCTGTAACAAATCGCCAAAATGGAGTGAAAAAAAATGACATACTTTTGTTATCCCACAGGATACTCAGGAGGCACTGCTCCTCCTCTGTGTTCCCAGAGCATCTGCTTTCTCTGGGCAATCACTGTACAGGTCGTCAGCCTTACACGGGATATTTGTTTATCTGTCCTGGTTCCCTGTCCCCCCCTATAAACTCCTTGGTGGGGGACGGGTGGGACAGATGTCAGATTCGACACGTGGCATCACCAGAGACTGGGGTTTCATCTTTTACAACAAAGCCATTTTTGTAATCCTGCAAGGCTATTCCACGAAGATAAGCGTGGTGAAGGCAGGTCAGCATTGGGATGCAATAGCTCTCCACCTCTTGGGAACACAGAAATCACAATGCAAGCACTTTGAGAAAGGTGTCACTACTAATTGGCTCATCTTTCAGAGAAGAAACTGTTGGGTTTGTCAAGAATCACTGACTCTCACCGAAAATGAAACCACTGTTCACTTGGAGCCAAGACTTTGAGTTTAAGAAAAAACAGTAATTGGATTGATTCTTTCGCTAATTCAACCAGCATATCTGAGATGCTACAGGACGATATTTCATGTGCTACGTAGGCATGAGTCCCACAGGTTCTGTCCTCAAGACACTCATTTCCTAGTAGGAAAGGAAGACAAGGAAACACATGACTAAAGTAGAATGGGGGCATCAGTAGGTTTTCATCTTCGTCCGTCACCTGCAGCCTGTGTGGCTCAAAGTGAGCATGTGCTGCACTGATGTAGCAAGAAAGAATATTCAAACCAGACAAGCATTATTTTGCAAAGAACAAATTGAATTCACAGAACTTCAACAATATACTTTAATAGAGCCTGATCTCCAGGGAAAATGTTTTAATTGCACATAATGAACACACATTATCTTTAACTGCTGTAAGATCATTGATCTTACATTGATTTGTTGATCTCCTCACCCCCCTCATTTTAGAAAATTTCAAATCTAGGTAGATATCATTTTTTCATAATATAGTTATCAAAACAGAAAGTAAGCTTGTCATTTATCTTATTTGTGAATAATATGAATACTGATGACATTTAAGACCATTCAACTCACAGCAAACAACATTTCAGTTTCAGATATATGTAGCTTTCTGAGTATCAAGGTGCAATAAGAACCAGTGACGTTCCTGAGTTCTCCGTGGTGTGTTAACCACTTGAAGAAGATACTTGGGTTTAACCTCAGGCTGCGTGTCTGTTACCTGTCGGGCAGGTTGTCCTGATTGGGTTCTGCCCTCACCCCATCTCTGCCAGCTGAGCTCATGCAGCCATCTGGCCAAAGGGAATGAATTTTTGGTGTTCATGAGATGGATTGTTGGATCTTGGGCACCTGCTCCATTGAAGTTGTAATTTCCCTTTGGGGGAGAAAACGTTTTCTGACAATCCTTTCTAAAGAGTTTCCATGTTATATGGCCTTGGGCTTATTCAGCTCTTCAGGGCATAATAAACTAGAACTCTTTCTCTGGATATCTGCATTCACATTTTGCTGCTCTCCACACATCATAAAGAAGCTCTGTGCGGTGCCAAAGGACTCTCTCCAGGTGTTCTAACACCTGGAAAAAGTTGGCTGCTTCAGCAAAGCGCAGTCTTTTCAGTTGTGGGGGAAAGGATGGGGCTCGAGAGGGGAGAGAGCCTTCCCGCTGCCTCCCACGAGATTACTTCCTGAGAAATGATGGCAGGAACGATAGTGTCTAAATGAAAAAACAGCTAATGTGGCTTTTAACCCCATACCCCTAATCTGTCCCTGCCTCTTCACAAACTATGTATAAAATAAATAAGCAACAAGGATACACTGAATAGCATGGGAAATTATAGCCGTTTTTTATACTTTGAATGGAATGTGATCTGTAAAAATATTGACTCACTCTGCTGTACACCTGAAACTAATATCATATAATGAATTACTGTGCTTCAACTTTAAAAAGCTGCTAGTGTATTTCTTCCAGGTGAAGACAGCATTTTAGCAAAGCATGAGAAAGCAATTACATTTTGGAAGAAATGTGCACGCTGACAAAAGCATTGGGAAGTAAACATATGGACATGTTTCCTTCATTGTAACTGGAGCCATATGACAGTATCACCAAAGCTATTGTCCTCTTTAAAATTACTCATGTCCATATACTTAAAAATTGTAAATGATTTTCTGTCATTTAATAATCTTCTAAATGATGACTTTCAGTGAGTTTTAAACCTATTTAACACATAAAAACAGTGTGCCTTCTAAGAGAAACCTCCTACATGTTGGTGGGAATGTAAATCATTGCAGTAACTATGGAGAACAGTGTGAAAGTTCCTCAAAAACTAAAAATAGAGCTGCCATATGATCCAGCAATCCCAGTCCCGGGCACAGAGCAGGAATAAACAATAATGTGAGCAGATACACGCAGCCCAGTATTCATTGCAGCAATCACCAAGACATGGAGGCAGGAGCTGTCCACCGACAGAGGATTGCAGAAAGAAGAGGTGATATTTAAACAGTGCATTATTACTCAGCCATTAAAAATCATGAAGTTACACCATTCGCAGCAACATGGACGGACCCAGAGATTGTCACACCAAGTAAGTCAGAGACAGAGAAATCACACATAATATCATTTATATGTGGAATTTAAGAGAAGTGACACAAATAAACTTATTTACAAATCAGAAACAGACTCACAGCTTTACAGAGAACAAACTGATGGTTAAAAGAGGGAAGCGGGGAGGGATAGTTAGGGAGTTTGGGATTGCCGTATACACTTCTACATAGAATGGATAACCAACTAGGACCTACTGTATAGGACAGGGAACCCTGATCAGTATTATGTGACAAGCTAAATGGGAAAAGAATTTGAAAAAGAAAAGATATGTATATGTACAACTGAATCACTTTGCTGTACACCTGAAACTATCACAACACTGTTAATCACTATTCTCCAATATAAAGTAAAAAGTTAAAACAGTCATGTGAATTTTTAAAATAGAAGAAGAAACTTCAAAGTCACTGCGAGATGAATTAAAAACAGGTCACATAAAGGGTGCATATTCTGATTACTGCATAAGAAAAAATAATTGACACTATAGAACATGGATATTTTAATAACCAAATTTTAATAAAACTTTTGCACAATTGGTTGATGAAATAGACAAATAAGTATCATAATTTAGTAAATTCAGAGATAATGAGACTGAGTTTAAAAACCCAAACCTATTTGCTTGAACACCTAAAATATAAGGGCACAGAAAGATTGACAGTTAAAAGGGTAAAATAAAGCAGATATAATTATGTTAGTATCAAAAAAGGTAAGTTTTGAGGCAAAGATTAGTAGATTTGAAGAAGTACCCCCTCATAACAATTACACAGTAAATAGTTTGACCACAATTCAAGTAAGTTAGAGATCAATAAAAACACATAACTAAAAAATTCCTTTGTATTTTCATTAAGAAACACTTTTTAAAAACCTAATCTGGTCCCATCACTTCATGGGAAATAGATGGGGGAACAGTGGAAACAGTGTAAGACTTTATTTTTGGGGGCTCCAAAATCACTGCAGATGGTGATTGCAGCCATGAAATTAAAAGATGCTTACTCCTTGGAAGGAAAGTTATGACCAACCTAGATAGCATATTCAAAAGCAGAGACATTTGCCAACAAAGATTCATCTAGTCAAGGCTATGGTTTTTCCAGTGGTCATGTATGGATGTGAGCGTTTGACTGTGAAGAAAGCTGAGCACCGAAGAATTGATGCTTTTGAACTGTGGTGTTGGAGAAGACTCTTGAGAGTCCCTTGGACTGCAAGGAAATCCAACCTGTCCATTCTGAAGGAGATCAGCCCTGGGATTTCTTTGGAAGGAATGATGCTAAAGCTGAAACTCCAGTACCTTGGCCACCTCATGCGAAGAGTTCACTCATTGGAAAAGACTCTGATGCTGGGAGGGATTGGGGGCAAGAGGAGAAGGGGTCGACAGAGGATGAGATGGCTGGATGGCATCACTGACTCGATGGACGTGAGTATGAGTGAACTCCGTGAGTTGGTGATGGACAGGGAGGCCTGGAGTGCTGCGATTCATGGGGTCACAAAGAGTTGAACATGACTGAGCGACTGAACTGCACTGAACTAAACTGAATGTAAAGAATAAATCAGAATAGAATTAGGAAATATTTAAAATCCAATAAAAATTGTAATGCCACATTCAAAACATATGAGACCCAGAAATTCATGATTTTAAAAGCATTTATTAGATGAAAAGTCTGAGAATGAATGAACTACAAAATAGGAATTCATTTATTTTTTTAAAAAATTTTATTTTATACTGGGGGATAGTTAACTGACGATGTTGTAATAGTTTCAGGTGTACAGCAAAGTGATTCAGTTAATAGCTCAGCTGGTAAAGAATCTGCCTGCAATGCAGGAGATCCTGGTTCAATTCCTGGATTAGGAAGATCCACTGGAGAAGGGAAAGGCTACCCAATCCAGTATTCTTGGCTTTCCTTTGTGGCTCAGCTGGTAAAGAATCTGCCTACAATGTGGGAGACCTGGGTTCAATCCCTGGGTTGTCAAGATCCCCTGGAGAAGGGAAAAGGCTACCCATTCCAGTGTTCTGGCCTGGAGAAGTCCACGGACTGTACAGTCCGTGATCTCAAAGAATCAGACACGACTGAATGACTTTCACTTCTCATACATGTATTTATTCTTTTTCAGATTTTTTTCCCACTCAGATTTTTACAGAGTCTTTAGCAGAGTTCTCTGTGCTATACAGTAGGTCCTTGTTGGTTATCTATTTTAAATACAGCAGTGTGTATATATCAGTCCCTATTCCCTAACTAATTCCCTAACTCCCTGCCTCTCTTATCCCTATAACCATAGATTTGTTCTCTAAGCCTGTAAGTCTGTTTCCATTTTGTAAATAAATTCATTTGTATCAATTTTTTAGATTCTCCGTACAAGCAATATCACGTGGTGTTTGTCCTTCTCTGTCTGACTTTGTTCACTTGGTGTGATCATCTCCAGGCCCATCTGTGTTACTGGCATTATGCCATTCTTTTTAATGGCTGAGTGACGTTCCAGTGTATATGTCACGTCTTTATCCATTCATCTGTTGATGAACACAAGTTGCTTCCATGTCTTGGCTTTTGTAAACAGTCTAGCAATGAACACTGTGGTGCGTGTATCCTTCTAGACCATGGTTTTCTCTGGATATATTCTATATATACCTATATATTCTCTGGTATAGCTGGATCATATGGTAGCTCTATTTTTAGCTTTTTAATTGGGAAAGACCGTGATGCTGGGAAAGATTGAAGACCAGAGGAAAAGGGGATGACAGAAGATGAGATGATTGGATGGCATCATGGACTCAATGGACGTAAGTTTGAGCAAGCTCAAGGAGTTGGTGATGGACAGGGAGGCCTGGCATACTGCAGTCCTTGGGGTCGCAAAGGGTCCGTACTGAACAGGACTGAGCAACTGAACTGAACTTAAGGATAACAAAATAAGCCAAAAGAAAAGAGTAGAAAGAAATAATCTATTACCTACCTATCATCCATCTGCATCATATCTATCTATAGTATATCTACCCCATATTTCTATATCTGTCTATCTATTTATCTTCAGGGATCTCCTTGTGTTATTAGGAAGACTGGCAAGTCAAAATCCTTTGGCAGCCCAGCTGGCTGGAAACTCAGGCAGAGTTTCTGTGTTGCCGGCATGAAGAAGAGTTTGTTCTACTCTGGGAATCCTTGGTCTTTGCTCTTAGGTCTCCAAGTGTCTGGATGGGGTCCCTGCGCACTGTGGAGGATAATCTGATGTACTCCAAGCTCACTGACAAATGGTAATCATCTCTAAAAACTACCTTTACAGCAACATCTAGACCAGTGTTGATCAAGCACCAGACACCACGGCCTTTCCAAGCTGACACATAAAGTTAGTCCCCACAGTGAGTAAATAATGACACTAAGCCAGCATTTTTATTTGTTGGGTTGATCTGGGTTTCTTGTCATTACACCAGTTTTGCTTAGAACAGAGACTTTAGGACATACTGAGTCATGTGGGTATAAATGTGAAATTAATTTGCTTTTGTGCAGACACAGTTTTTTCAGGGCTGAGAATGCCTGTAATGGGTCATTCCAAAGAGGATTATGCCAGAGTAGATGGTGCAAGAAATACTGTAAAAGTACTCTTTACAATACCCAGCACATGGAAGCAACCTCCCATCAGTCCATTGACAGATGACTGGATAAAGAAGATGTGGGACATATATACAACAGAGTATTACTCAGGGAAAAGTAATGAATTTGAGTCAGTTCTAGTAAGCTGGATGAACCTAGAACCTGTTATACAGAATGAAATTAGTCAGAAAGAAAAAATCAAACATTGTATATGAACCTATATATATATGGAATCTAGAAAAATCGGTACTGCTGAAGCTATTTGCAGGGAGGAAATAGACTCAGATGTAGAGAACGGACATACAGACACAGCAGGGGAAGAAGAGGCTAGGACGGATTGAAAGAGCAGCATCGAAATATATACATGACCATGTGGAAAATAGACAGCTAATGGTAAGTTTTAGTACAGCCAGGGGGCTCAGCCCGGTGCTCTGTGATGACCAAGAGGGGTGAGACTGGGTGGGAGGTGGGAGGGAGGTCCAAGAGGGAGGGGACATGTGTATTTGGCAGTAGCCTGAGTTGGGGCCCTTGACTTAGTGCATGTCCCACAGCAAAAGTGAGGGACAGTTGTCTTCTGAGGCCCACCGTAGGAGCTGTGTGTCCTGAAGAAAAAACTCATGTAGGTATATATCCGTGGACTTACGATCTCAGAAGGCCTAGGGTGGGGACTATATCAGGTACAGAAACAGTGACTGGGTCAGTAGGGACCGGGGGAGATTGCAGCGATGTAGGGTGGATAGGCCCCTTAAACGGGCATGTGTTCCAGTAACTGGCTAAGTGGGAAGAGAGTGTACAGAATTAAGGACCTACAGTCCAGTCCATGGAAATCTGGGTGCATCCCCTTTAAGAAACCTGAAAGCCAAAAGGCTTCCCTTGTACCTCAGTTGGTAAAGAATCGCCTGCAACGCAGGAGACCCAGGTTTGATTTCCTGGGTCAGAAGATCCCCTGGAGAGGCAAATGGCAACCCACTCCAGTATCCTTGCCTGGACAATCCCCATGGACAGAGGAGCCTGGCGGGCTACAGTCCACGGGGTCGCAAGAGTCAGACACGACTGAGTGACTAAACCACCACCGCCATGGCTGATTCGTGCTGATTTGTGGCAGAAACCGACCCGACACTGTAAAGCAATTACCCTCCAACTGAAAATAAATAATTTTTTAAAAGAACAACAAAAAAGGGAAATAAAGCAGAAGAGCTCCAGATTCCGTCCTCGCTCTCTCTCCTGGTGCGGCACGACGCGGGTGTTCAGAGGAGCAAGTCATCAGCCCAGAGAGGTTTGTTGGGAAGGGGAATGCTTTCTGCCCTCTTAAATACAAATCTGAGTCAACATGGGTGCGGAGCTACAGCCACAGCATCAGGCTCTCCAGGCACAGGCTGCCCCAGTGGCCGCCGTAGGGATGCTGTTTCCCCGCAGCAGCAGCATCTCACACCCCAGGACCACTGAGCACCAGTGGACCAGGCTCCAACGCGGCTCTCAGTGAACGATGACCTCCGCCTCCTGCCTGCCCTAGCTTGCCTCTGACTCCCTGCGAACTTGAGCTTGAATCAACCTCTCAGGGTTAGTTTCTTTAGAGATAAAAATGAGAGAAGTCGTATGCATTCAGTTGCAGGGTCGCTGTGAAGTTCTTAACGCTTAGATACACATCAGCTATGATATAGCCGGCCCTTTGTGCCCTATGCTACTTACCTGAATTTTCCCTAAAGAGCTGTGAGACGGGTTAAGAGGAAATGAAATTTCCACTAATTGGAAGCTATTTCTGGGTGGCTTTTAAAAGGATTGAGGCTGGGAGGTACAGATCTGTGCATTAGAGACAATAAAAAAGCCAACCCCCAAAATGTGAAAAAGAGCTGCATATCAGCATCTCTGGTTTCTGTGAAGATTCCCGGGTTCCTGTCGTCTCATTTCTCCACTAGGTTGTGCTGTGCTTAGTCCCTCAGTCATTTGTATGACTTTTTGCCATCCCAGGGACTGTAGCCCACCAGACTCCTCTGTCCATGGAATTCTCCAGGCAAGAATACTGGAGTGGGCTGCCACGCCCTTCTCCAGGAGATCTTCCCAACCCAGGGATCAAACCCAGGTCTCCTGCATTGAGGGTAGATTCTTTGCCATCTGAGCTACCAGGGAAGCCCAAGAACACTGGAGTGGGTAGCCTATCCTTTCTCCAGGGGATCTTCCCAACCCAGGAATTGAACCAGGGTCTCCTACATTGTAGGCGGATTCTTTACCAGCTGAATCACCAGGGTTGGGTTTGTATAATTGGTTGCAGGGACATGTCAACATTGAGGTAAGAAGGAAATGAGTCAAATTTAGAAATCGTGAGCTCTTCTCAAGCACGTTGCAATCAATGCACACACTATAATAAACCAGTCATTCATCCATCCAGTCATCCTAGCATTCAACACAATACAGTGCACCTACTGTATGCCAGGAACGTGCCAGACCAGAGAGCTAGGTAAACAGTTGGGTGAACAGAAATGGATCCTGAGCTCCTATATTTATCGTGTAGTGGAGGAACTTATTAAGTAATTTTCACACACAGAGATAATTAAAAATCATGCCATATGCAATTGAGAAAGATCATGAGCTATTATGGGGACCTCCTAAGTGGCTCAGTGGTAAAGAATCTGCCTGCCAATGCAGGAGACACAGGAGATGCAGGTTCGGTCCCTGGGACAGAAAGATGCCCTGAAGGAGAAAGTGGCAACCCACTCGAGTATTCTTGCCTGAAAAGAAAAATCCCGTGGACAGAGGAGCCTGGAGGGGTACAATCCATGGGATCGCAAAGAGTCAGACACAACTGAGCTCTGAGCATAGGAGGTATTATGAGAGAGTGACATGGTGGGGTCTGGTGTAATCAGAATGAGTCAGAGAAGAAGACGTTGATTTTCATTCAGTTTGAAATGTGTGTGGCAGAGAGTCAAGCAAAGGAGGATGCAGGCACAAGCAGGGAAAAGCTGGTGATGACGATGCGACGGTTGGATGAGCAGGGGCAGAGGGAGTAGGCAAAGGTGAGGCCCGAGAGCTGGCTTGGCCATGAAGGGCTGAGCTTTGGGCTTTCAACCTGAGTGCAGTGGCCAGCTCTTAAAGCGCTGGTCAGCAGAGTGAGAAGCAGCCAGACCTGTATTTTTCAGAGGTGACTCTGCTCTGTGGGAAAGAGGAAGTGCACACATGTGCACCTGGGGTTGCATCAGCAACCCAGTCTGTGCCTGGGGATTTCAGCCACGTGGGATATTTCGAAAATCCCATGGACGGAGGAGTCTGGTAGGCTGCAGTCCATGGGGTCGCTAAGAGTGGGACACGACTGAGCGACTTCACATTCACTTTTCACTTTCATGCATTAGAGAAGGAAATGGCAACCCACTCCAGTGTTCTTGCCTGGAGAATCCCAGGGATGGGGGAGCCTGGTGGGCTGCCATCTATGGAGTCGCACAGAATCGGACACAACTGAAGCTACTTAGCAGCAGCAGCAGCAGAGGTTGTCACACGGGATCCCGCACTGGCTTTTTTTCTGCACTGATGCAACTTTGGCGATGCCCCTCCGGAGATCTGAGTCACTGTTTAATCAGTTTTAACATTGAATTGATTATACCTTGAATGTTTCTCTGAGCAGTGAAAAAATATTGAATGTGAAATCAAGTACACAGATCTTGGCACGCTGTGGAAAGTTGACCTGTCATCTGAACTGGAGGGTGGGAGAAATGGAGCGAGAACTCAGTGTGTGGACTGCCTGGACAGCTTCTTAAGAGACGGGAACAGTGCCAGATTGAATCGTGTTCCTTCCAAAGGATGTCTTTTCTTTTCAAGGGAACGTCTGACCTGTCATATGCTTAACTGTTCTATGAAATATAACTTCCCTGTGCCTTCCTGATGAAGATAGGTATGCAAAGACACAGACACGAAAACTTATACTGATGTACCCGCTGGATTTTTAAACACAAAATTTAATAGACTTTTAAACTAATACTAATAGTTTACACAACTGGCAAGCACTCTGTCTAGCCTTGGTTCCGTTTGCGCTCTTTGAGGAAACTGGTCGTTCCATTGAAGAGTTGGGGAAACTGAGATTCAGAGAAGTAAAGTAGCTTGCCCAGCGTCACACAGGAAGTGGAAGATCTGGGATGCCAGACAGCAAGGTTTCTGAGCAGCAGGCAGGCCTCTTCTGTGCCACCCCCGTCTCTCTCTCTTTTGTTGTTTTGTCCCTAGCATAGAATTCTTTGTGAACCGCATTAAATATTTTCTTGACTTTGTAAACTGATGATTCTGTACTTAGGCAATGATCTCCTCTAGTCTTCTGTGATGTGACTGTGAACATTATTTGCTGGGTTGTTTTGTCTATGTGGATTATTAGGATAGCTGGCTGAATCCTTTCTGAGCTGGGGACCCACCACCAAATGTGATTTATTGACAGTACCTTAGTTTCTCATCATTTGCAGTTTTTCAGAAAGTTTGCACAAAGCCACTTGGAATTGCATGATCTACTGGCGATAACAGGACAAGTGTTCTTTTTATGGGGGCCCAAGCCCCCATAATAAAGACAGAATTTATGACCTAGTCAATAGATCACCATTTGTTACCTGCTGATCCCATAGAGGCATCAGTTCTCATGTTACCACTATGCACTATTTGCTATGAGAGCCCCTTGTTTTTCCCCTAGAATCTGCCTTTCGGTTTCATGATACTTCACCATGTTTCGTTATTCATGCTCCATTTGCTTTGTGCTTAGTCTCCATGATAGAAATTCAAATGTCCATTTAGGCAAATGTGAAGCAGTCATCTTTTAATTAGGAACTGCTCTGTTGCATCATATTTGGAAATGGGCTTTTGAGTTTGCCTTGCCTTGTTTATTTAAATAAGCATTGCCCTCAAGGGTATAGTTAACTCAATTATTCAGAGGTAAGGACCTGAGTCTTTGCTTAATTAAAAGCTCTGGAATCATCAGTTGGATCAGAACTCATCTAAACAGAGCCAGACACCCACATAGCAAAAGAAACTTACCAAGCAAATGTGAGCAGTGCTGCATGGGGATTGCATGACTGCTCCTTCCTCAACCGGAACAAAATGCCTCTGTTCTGTAATCCCAGGTGTTTAAAAAATCCAGATGAGCTTAGAGATTTCCTATCAGCAGTGGTGGGCTTCCCAAGTGGCTCTAGTGGTAAAGAACATGCCTGCCAATGCAGGAAACATAAGAGATGCAGGTTCAATCCCTGGGTCAGGAAGATCCCCTGGAGGAGGGCACAGCAACCCACTCCAGTATTCTTGCCTGGAGAATCCCATGGACAGAGGAGCCTGGTGGATTACAGTCCATACAGTCGGGGAGAGTCAGATACTACTGAGCACACACACATGCACGCATCAGCAGTGTTGCCAGGTAAGCATAAAGTAGCACACGCATGTCTCCATTTAGCAGCAGGTGCTTCAAATTTTACCAATCCCAGGACACTGAAAACACACGCCTGCAGGCTCCCACCACGCTCCCTGTGCAGCCCCAGAACTCTCTGGAGTAAAACAAGTTCCAAAGATGCAACAGGAATGCACCAAGGACCAGTCATGGCATTTTACAGACATCATCTTTTCTCCTATCAGCACCCACGGAGTACACTCATTTATTCCAGGAACCAGATATTATTTAAGGAGGGGAAATGTTTTCAAGTTGGTGCTTAAGAATAACCTTTGATTGGGCACCAAATTGTGTTTTCTTTTTTTTTTTTTTAATTTAATTTTATTTTTAAACTTTACATAATTGTATTAGTTTTGCTAAATATCAAAATGAATCCGCCACAGG
>NW_011494949.1:5580046-5580518 GCF_000754665.1 Bison bison bison
ATCCTGAACCCTCCTCCCTCCTCCCTCCCCACACCATCCCTCTGGGTCGTCCCAGTGCACCAGCCCCAAGCATCCAGTATCGCACATCGAACCTGGACTGGCAACTCGTTTCTTACATGATATTCTACATGTTTCAATGTCACTTTCCCAAATCTTCCCACCCTCTCCCTCTCCCACAGAGTCCATAAGACTCTTCTATACATCAGTGTCTCTTTTGCTGTCTCGTACACCAGGTTATTGTTACCATCTTTCTAAATTCCATATATATGCGTTAGTATACTGTATTTATGTTTTTCCTTCTGGCAGAGGAAGGTAAACTTCCAAACTCATTCTACGAGGCCACCATCACCCTAATACCAAAACCTGACAAAGATGCCACAAAAAAAGAAAACTACAGGCCAATATCACTGATGAACATAGATGCAAAAATCCTAAACAAAATTCTAGCAATCAGAATCCAACAACACATTAA
>NW_011494949.1:5580618-5581087 GCF_000754665.1 Bison bison bison
GAATCCGCCACAGGCATACATGTGTTCCCCATCCTGAACCCTCCTCCCTCCTCCCTCCCCACACCATCCCTCTGGGTCGTCCCAGTGCACCAGCCCCAAGCATCCAGTATCGCGCATCGAACCTGGACTGGCAACTCGTTTCTTACATGATATTCTACATGTTTCAATGTCACTTTCCCAAATCTTCCCACCCTCTCCCTCTCCCACAGAGTCCATAAGACTCTTCTATACATCAGTGTCTCTTTTGCTGTCTCGTACACCAGGTTATTGTTACCATCTTTCTAAATTCCATATATATGCGTTAGTATACTGTATTTATGTTTTTCCTTCTGGCAGAGGAAGGTAACTTCCAAACTCATTCTACGAGGCCACCATCACCCTAATACCAAAACCTGACAAAGATGCCACAAAAAAAGAAAACTACAGGCCAATATCACTGATGAACATAGATGCAAAAATCCTAAACAAA
>NW_011494949.1:5581187-5640108 GCF_000754665.1 Bison bison bison
TAAAAGCTATATATGACAAACCCACAGCAAACATTATCCTCAATGGTGAAAAATTGAAAGCATTTCCTCTAAAGTCAGGAACAAGACAAGGGTGCCCACTTTCACCATTACTATTCAACATAGTTTTGGAAGTTTTGGCCACAGCAATCAGAGCAGAAAAAGAAATAAAAGGAATCCAAATTGGAAAACAAGAAGTAAAACTCTCACTATTTGCAGATGACATGATCCTCTACATAGAAAACCCTAAAGATTCCACCAGAAAATTACTAGAAATAATCAATGACTGTAGTAAAGTTGCAGGATATAAAATCAACACACAGAAATCCCTTGCGTTCCTATACACTAATAATGAGAAAACAGAGAGAGAAATTAAGGAAACAATTCCATTCACCATTGCAACGGAAAGAATAAAATACTTAGGAATATATCTACCTAAAGAAACTAAAGACCTATATATAGAAAACTATAAAACAACTGGTGAAAGAAATCAAAGAAGACACTAATAGATGGAGAAATATACCATGTTCATGGATTGGAAGAATCAATATAGTGAAAATGAGTATACTACCCAAAGCAATTTATAGATTCAACGCAACCCCTATCAAGCTACCAACAGTATTCTTCACAGAGCTAGAACAAATAATTTCACAATTTGTATGGAAAACAAAAAACCTCGAATAGCCAAAGCGATCTTGAGAAAGAAGAATGGAACTGGAGGAATCAACCTACCTGACTTCAGGCTCTACTACAAATTGTGTTTTCGTATACCACCTATTTATTCTTCCAATGTCCATGAATAATATTTTCTTGTCAATGAAAATAAAAACTCCTGGGTAATCTGGAAAAACCAAATACAAAAGCATATCACACAATAAGATTTCTGAAATCCAACAGTCCTTTTATGTGCCATTCCCTCCTTTTTTTGCATCTGATATGGAAATTTTTGTGAACCATATTAAAAATTTTCCTGACTTTGTAAACTGATTATTCTATACTTAAGGCAGTTATCTCCTTTTGTCTGCTGTAGTGTGACTATGAACATTGATTGCTGGGTTGTTCTATCCAGGTGAACAACTAGGGTATTTGGCTGAATCTTTTTTGAGCTGGGGAACATGCCCCCACATGTGATTTATTGACTATAACTTGCCTTCTCATCATTTGCACTTTTTCATGTAATTTGCATGCAGAAATTTGTAATTGCATGATCTAGTGGACCTTCTGTCCTGGTTAGCTTCTACAACGATGGTACTAAATAAAAAAAATCCAAGTAACCTTCTCCCCAGTCCTTTTTTTTATGTACCAGAAAACCCTTGTCAGTGATTGATAGTGAGAAGCATTTAAGATTCTTGTATTTTTGCAGTAGCTCTGTTTCTCTTCGATCCTGCTGGCTTTGTTTCTTTTCATGTCATATTGTGCTGCTGGCTGGTAGAGTGTGATGAAGCATGGGCATTCCTCAGCGATGTGATAATTTCTATGATTTGTGTCTTAGTGACTCGTATTATGCTTTAAAGTCATCATGGTTAAGTAAAGACAGTTTTACAGATATATCAGTCCACAAAGTTTTGTAAGATCTCACATGATTTGCTGTCAACGGAATTTGAAGCCCAAGTGGCATCCAAAATTTGCATTTTAAGATGACAGCAGGTCAGAATTTCTACTAAAGAGTTGTGCAGAATTAACGAAAAATCTCTTTCAGCCTCTTGGTCAACATTGTTTGAGTTTAGGGCTGGTCATCTCCAGGACAGGCCCACTTTGCATCAATAAGATCAGTGAGAAGCAGGGAGAAGATACAAATATTGGCAGGCACCATCCCTGTTTCTTGGAACACGTTCTGTTTCGTTGTATTGGGTTGACCAAAATGTTCATTAGGGTTTTTCCACAACAATGTATGGAAAAACCTGAGCAAACTTTTTGACCAACTCAGTAACAAAAGCCTCTGTCTCTGTTAAGTCTTTGGTTCTGAAAGGCTCTTTCACCACAGGTAGACATGGTGAGGTAGATGTTTCTGAAAACAGCAAGTAAATGTAAGGTCCCATCCATCCATGACACATGTCCTCGTCCCACAGTTTGATGGGTGGGTTATTAGCAGCAGATAACGCACCCAGTAGATTCTCAGTCTGCTTCTATTCACCATCCTCTGGCTTGCAGGAGTTTTTCACTGATATGCTCGAAGTCCTTCAAAAGTAGCACAGGCGCAGACACAGGGGCACTCAACACACACATCTTCACTTCAGGTTTGTTTGCTTGTTTCTAAGAGCTCATTATCACTGAGAGCCATGTCCCGGTTTGAACGTCTTCTGTCATCTTTTAAAAATAGTACAACTTGGTTGCAAATTTGCTAAAAATTTTGCAAACTCTGCTTTTAAATTATGAAGTAAAGGGAGTAAACTCAGCAACAGGTGACATTTCTACTGAACCGTGGCCAGGAGCAAAGAATCTCTTGGAAAGAACTGGTCTCCCTCATGACTTCCTTTTGAAGTTCCTAAGAGCTATTTTAATAAGCTAATCATGCCATCTCCATGAGACAGCAGATGAGTCAACTTCTGTGAAAAAGGCTAATAAAAGCATGCCCCCCATATTCTAAGGATGCTCTCATGACTCAGTCGACCTGGGCTAGGAGTACTGTTTCTAAGGTTCATGGATGTAAAATCCAGTACGTAGCGTGGCCTCGTTTTCCTATTTGCACACCGGGCTTCCCGGGTGGCACAATGGTGAAGAATCTTCACCAGTGCAGGAGATACGAGTTCATTCCCTGGATTGGGAAGCTCTCCTAGAGGAGGAAATGGCAACCCACTCCAGTATTCTTGCCTGGAAAATTCCATGGACCGAGGAGCCTGGAGGGCTACGGTCCATAGGGTTGCAAAGATTCAAACACGACTGAGTACACACACATAAGCAGAATGGCCGTTCTTTGTAAAAGACTTAATGAAGGCAAGAATATTAGCCCGGATTTCTGAGAGTATTTCAGGATATCGAAATACATTTTTAATTGATATAATTGAGTTACCATATTATGCTACTTTCAGGGGTATAATGTAGTAATCTGATATTTTTATAGATTACACTCCACAGAAAGTTATTGTAAAACAGTAATTACATTTCCTCTGCTGTGCATCATATCCTGGTTACATTTATTTTATGGCTGGAAGTCTGTAGCTCTGAGTTCCCTTCACTGGCTCCACCTCTCCCCCAACCTCCCCCTCTGGGAAACACTAGCTTGCTTTCTGACCTGTGAGTCTGTTTCTGTTTTGTCATACTTGTTCATTTGTTTTGTTTTTTAAATTCCACATGTAAGTGGAATCATATGGTATTTGTCTTTCCTGATCTGATGTATTTCACTTAGCATAATACCCTCCAGGTCCATCTAAATGGCAAGATCTCATCCTTTTCTATGGCTCAGTAGTATTCCATTGTGAGTATGTGAGTGTGTGTGTGTGTGTGTGTGTGTGTGTTTATGTACCACAACTTCTTTAACCATTCATTTATAGATGGGCATTTAGGTTGCTTCTATATCTTGGCTATTGTCAATAATTCTACTATGAACACTGGAGCGCTATCAATTCCTGCTACTGCTAAGTCACTTAAGTCTTGTCTGACTCTGTGCGACGCAGCCACCAGGCTCCCCTGTCCCTGGGATTCTCCAGGAAAGAACACTGGAGTGGGCTGCCATTTCCTTCTCCAATGCATGAAAGTGAAAAGTGCAAGTGAAGCCGCTCAGTTGTGTCTGACTCTTAGTGACCCCATGGACTGCAGCCTATCAGGCTCCTCCACTCATGGGATTTTCCAGCCAAGAGTACTGGAGTGGGGTGCCATTGCCTTCTCTGAGCAATTCCTAGGTATTTATTAATATCAAGAGAAAAGGAAAACAGTAATTAACAATACATTTTAAGAAATTGCCTAATGTGGCAAAATAAAAAAGTATTTGTAGAAAAAATGTTTTCATTTAAAGAAATGCTGGTACTAAAATGTAAGGAGACCCTAAACTTCAGGTAAAATACTGTTTAAATTTCTAGCTGTCTCTTTTACCTTCCAGGCTCCTCGTAGCAGAACGTCTTCAATGGAAAGCCTTGTACAAAATAATTTTCTTACTAGCCCTTTCTGCTCTGTGGTGTTATAAAGTTAATTTAGAATATCAATAATCCTTCTACAGTGGCCTGGAAGGGAGCAAACAATGTTGATATGTTCCATCCTGCAGATGGTGGCATGGACCTGAACTATCCCCATGCAAGGGGAAGCTTCAAGACCTCCTGCCACTACACTTAACTGCTGTGGATCTTGAGTGGGTGCAGAAACTGGGGGTATGAGGGATGATATACTATTTGGGCTTCTGGAGTATTTGAGACCATCTCTCTCTATGAACTTGGCTTGCATCTGGTCTTTTTGGACACCTGTGTTTTGGGGTATGTTAGTGACTTGCTAACAAGTCACTCTCTGTCCTCCAAGAAGGAATAACTCTGTCTTTTCTTAATCCACCAGCTCTCCTGTGCCAGGCATGGCTGTGTGCATTTTATGTGAAACAATTCATTTAAATAACCTCAAAGAGCCATCACCACTTAACACAAGAACACGGGCCTTAATAATGGAGCAATTTGTTGGTCAAAATTTCTCCAAAGAGTAAAGGAAATTAACTCTGAATAATTATTGGAAGGATGGATGCTGAAGCTGGAGCTCCAATACTTTGGCCACCTGATATGAAGAGCTGAGTAACTGGAAAAACCCCGAAGCTGGGAAAGATTGAGGGCAGGAGAAGGGGGTGAGATGGTTGGCTGCCATCACCAACACAATGGACATGAGTTTGAGCAAACTCAGGGAGATAGTTAAGGACAGGGAAGTCTGGCATGCTGCAGTCCCCGGGGTCACAAAGAGTCGGATGCGGCTGAGCGACTGAACAGCAACAACACACAGGGCCGTCATCTCCGTGAGGTTGGTTTCTTTTCTTTACGGAAAGCAGGCAAAGGAATCTCAACCATGTGGTGTCTGTCGTCAGCTGCTGCAGGAGAGATGGCCCACGCGACTCTAATTATTGCTTACATTCTACGAAAAAAAAGCTGACAGACAGCAATGTTTGCCTTTTCTTTACACAGGCCATTTCAGAAATTGGATTCACCCTTTACTGACTTGCCAGTATCCATCTTTCAAGAAAGAGTCAACAAAGGAGACATTGTGAAAATTGCATTAGAGGTTGTGTAGGGATAGCAGAAAGATGAGGGCAGCCATGACACCTCCAGGCAAAAAGGACCAGCTGGAAATACAAAGCGAGGCGAGGACATCAGCCTCACACCTTGGAAACGCGCACCTGAGTGGGGGCACAGCAGCTTGTCAGGACCGGCTTTCTGCTCAAGGCCCTCCCTCTTTCTACTCCTAAATGAATGGGAAGGGTGATCTCTGCTGCCTGCCCAGAGGGTGATGCAAACTGACCCAGGACCTACCTCTGGAGTGTGGACAGAAGAGGCTGACTACGTGTTTAAAGCAGGATCTGCAGTGTACACTTGTATTCTGTGCCCCATTTAGTGTCTCTTATTTATGTATCCTTTTCTCTTTCCTTTTTATTTTTTAAATTATAAAAGTACGATAACGCATTTACAGGAGCCTTGGAAAATACAGAACAAAGTTACATATAGTTCCACCATATATTACAGTTGTTTTTTTTTAAGTCGATAAATTAAAATTTTCAGTTGGAGTTTCAATATCCAGCTTTCCAAAATTATTAGAATGAATATACAGAAAAGTAGAAGGATAGAGCAGACCTGAAAAGCACCGTGAACCAGCTCAACATAATTAAGACTTACGCAATGTTCACCACAAAGTTCCCACAGTCTATGCACTGGGAAAAACCGGGGCATATCCTGTGTGCCCTGTTTCTTTTAGGATCTTGAGGATAAACTGCAAACTTCAAATGCCTAGGCGCAGTTTGTGGCAGTCATCTGTGTTCCAAATTCATGGCCTGGGTGAGACACTGCAAACAGAGCTCCATCAAAGATGAGAAGCCGGGCACTTCCTCAGAAGTCCAGGAGTTAAGGATCCGTGCTTCTGCTGCAGGGCGTGGGTTTGATCCCTGGTGGGGAAACTAGGATCCCGCACGCTGTGCGGCACAGCCAAAAATAAAGAAATAAAAATAAATTAAAAAAAAATATGAGTTTCATTAAAAAAAAAAAAAAGATGAGAAGCCAGGGTTAAAACAAGCCAACCGAACGCTTTCCCCCTTGAAGCCTTTCCTCATTAAACCTGGAGAAAGCTTTGAGTGCAGCAAGCAGCTCACAAAGTAGGTTGGATGCAGCCTCTTGCTGCCTGAACCGCTGTCAGCCCTGTGTCTCCTGAGCCTGCTGGGCTCCTGTTGGCATCTCTCCATCAGCTCCGCCGTGGAGGGAGGGAAAAGCACACGTTTTTATTCACTGCAGTCAGGGCGCTGTATATCTGGCATACTCAAGAGGGAAGTCAGGTGCTTTTTAATTAGGGGAAGTGCAGAATGGCTTTCATGTGAGAACCCTGCAGCCAAACACATGTCATCTGAGCTGCTCAGTGGAGGGAATTGCGCCTCTCCCAGACCTCCCGCTGAAAATTGAGGGTCCGTCTCCTGCATTTAACACAAAGCCGTTGAGGATGCTGCTCTGGCCATTAACTACAGAGAGAAACTGCCTTCAGAACAAAGTCAACTCTATGTCTTAACAATCTCCTCTTAATGAGTCTTATATTTCTCTTGTTAGTATGCTTCTTAATTTTTGCCTCATTTCTCTCACATTATGCCTTTACCATGTCATCATTTTTAACTTGGTTCATTCTCTCATGATCCTTAAACACAAATGGGACATGATCTGATTAGATTTACTTGTGTTTGTGTGCATGTGTACATGTTAAATCACTTCAGTCGTGTCTGACTTTTTGCGACGCTATGGGCTGAAGCCTGCCAGGCTCCTCTGTCCATGGGATTATCCAGGCAAGGATACTGGAGTGGGTTGTCATTTCCCTTTCCAGGGGATCTTCCCAACCCAGGGATCAAGCCCACATCTCTTAAGTCTCCTGCATTGGCAGGTGGTTTCTTTACCACTTGGGCTTCCCTGATAGCTCAGACGGTAAAGAATCCACTTGCAATGCGGTAGACCCTGGTTCGATTCCTGGGTTGGGAAGATCTCCTGGAGAAGGGGTAGTATTCTTGGTATTCTTGGGCTTCCCTTGTGGCTCAGCTGGTAAAGAATCCACCTGCAATGTGGGAGACCTGGGTTAGATCCCTGGGTTGTGAAGACAGTAGTGGGCAGAAAGGCTGCCCACTCCAGTATTCTGGCGTGGAGAATTCCATGGACTGTATAGTAGTGCTGTAAAGCTATGCTTATTTGAACCATGTATTCATTTCTTTATTTCACAGAACTTTCTGGCATATGTTTATGGTAATATCAGAAACGGTGATGAAGATGGACAGACAAGCTCCCGTGCAAGGTCTTAGTGGTGGAAACAAATAAAATGAATCATCTCTGTGCAGGGTGGTGGGTGCTGTGTGAAGGTCACGTCATGCATGCAAGGTCATGCATTGAGGCTCCAGAGGAGTCAGTTTCCCTGACAGGTTGTTTTAATGGAGAATTGGAGGAAATAGGGATCCACTGAGCTGAGTATCTGGGGAAGAATATTTCAGACCAAGGGGATAGGAATGTCTTGGGCCAAGACAAGGAGGCAGGAAACCATCCATGCGCTTGTGCAGTGGGAGCAGAGCGCCTGTCAGGGGTGCGGAAAAATCAGGAAAGACCCTGAGTGAAATATTTGTATGGGAACAGTGGAATCTCTGTGAAGGACTTTCATAGATTTTGTGTTGGTAAACATGACAGAGGATTGCTGCAGGGAAGGCAAAATCTGCCTGTGTGTTGGGTATGCTTCTTTTGCTTTAAGCTTTGCTTGCCATGGCTTTTGTTCACTGAAAGGATACTGGCCATGCACACTGGCCCGCCTTGGGAAGCCCTGCCCCTCTGCCTGGGTCTTCAGCCAAAGGTGCCTTTCTTCAAGGAGACATCTGGACCTTGTCCACCTGTGAATGGCTGCAAGAAGGAGGAAAGAAATTAGTCCATCCTATCCCCGAGGCTGCTCATTTCCAGGGGATATTTGCAAGACTAATGGCCTTTTTACTTTGCTTCCCCATCTCCTCCCCATCTCAGTTCTGTAAAAGACGCTGAAATCCAGACTCCGATAAGATGGTTATTTTGAGACATTAGTCTGCTATCTTCTCGGTCTGCCCACTTTCCAAATAAAGTCATTGTTCCTTGCCTCAACACCTCATTTCTCGATTTAATGGCCTGTCATGTGGGTAACAGAGGGAGCTTGGACTCAGTAATAGGATGAGCCAAAATGGAAGAAGGGGAGAGGCTAGATGGGGTTTCAGGGGAGTAGCCAAGACCTCTGAGCAACAATACGGAACCATGGTGCTGTCATCGGGGCAGGAGAGAAGGCAATGGCATTGGGGAGGGTTAGCATTTGAAGGAGAATTGGCTTGGTCCGTGGTTATGAGGAGGGTGGCCTTTCTGGAGCTCCCAGGTGTTGGCTGATGTCAAGGAAACCTGATTTGTGCCCAGAGAATTCTTTATAGAAGGAAGGTGAGGAGGGGGCTTTGAAATATCCAAAGGAAGGTGAGCTTTGAAATATACAAAGCTTTTATTTGGATAAAGCAATTTGGAATGCCTAAAAAGCTTCAAGAGGGATAGATGTTTAGGGAAATGTCTAGGTGGCAGGCGAAAGCCTGGAGAAGGGGAAGCTTTGTGTGTGAGGATATTCCATATAGAGAAGTGAGGCTATTGACCTGGGATGGAACCTGAGTTAGCAAGCAGTAGCCCAGCTGGGGTGAGGGAGGGGTTTATTTACTTCTGAAGAATTCTGTAGTAGTGTTTCTATGTAAGGATTTTAAAATTGGGGTTTTAAAAGATGAAGTGTAATGGAGGTGTGTCCAATACTCAGTGCTGCCATGGATGCTTTGAACCACCTGGACAGAGGGACTGTGCCATTCCTGAGATGGCACAGGAGATGGCAGGGACCTCCAAGGCCAAGTTCATCCGAGCAGGATTCCCTCAGGGCTTCACACACCCGTGCTGCACTATTTATCTGCTCCCTTCCTTTTATTTCCAATTAATTATAATTCAGAAACGGGTCACTATTATGTGCTGTGCTGCTGTTTTAATATTTTACTGTAATGATCCCATTGCTCTAATAGGTATAGCCCTGGACGAGCACGACCTCATCTGCATCTTATAGCAGCCCTGGGAGGAGGGTTGAACAGGCACAGCTGCATGATTAAGCCAAAGATCTCTGGTTTTGGAGTCAGACAAACCTTGGCTTATATTCCTCCTCTAGCACGGAACAGAGGTGTGATCTTGGTTTTCTTACCTACCACCTTGAGACTCACTTTGTATATGAGGTCCCAGTAATGCTGTGTGAGATTCTGTGAGAAAAATTGGCTCTCGGGGAGTCTGATAGAGAGCTGACGTTTACTTGCAGCTGCATTTTCTTTTTGATTCTCTGCAGCAATGAGTGAGCACAGCCTACATTATCTTTCCCCTCATCATCCTTTCTATATCCCACATCAGAATGGTCTGGTTCCTCCCCTACAATCCTCAGTGGCTCCCTTCTGCACATGACTATACGGATCCAAATGGGTTTAGCAAATACACCACGGATCACAGTTTTCTTGTGTGGTTACTCTCCTCAGGGGCAGGAACCATATGGTTAGGGAGTCTTAGCTTGGGGCTTGAGCTCTTGGTGACTGTTGCTGCCATTGACCTGGGCCAGATAGTCCTCTGTGATCTTACAAAAGGAGTTGTCAAAACTTGTGTGCTTGTAATAACAACAAAAGGAATCTAGAAGATGATTGGACCCATAAGAAATCAGGGAATTGTAACCAACGACACATATTAAGAAATGTAGCTGCAAAGAGGACAGTATGACTGTCCTGCAGTTGCTGTAACGAACTGCCACAAATAGCAGGGCTTAAAACAAGAGAAACTTCTTATCTCACAGTTCTGGAGAAGCAATCTGAAGAGGGTGCCACCAGGTCAAGATGAAGGTTTCAGCAGAGTTGCACTCCCGAGAGGCTCGAGGAAGAATGTACTCCTTGCTTCCTCTAGCTTCTGGGGGTTTGCCAAAATGCCTTGGCCTTTGACTGTATCACTTCGGTCTCTGCCTCTGTGGTTGCACTGCTTCGTCCTCTTCTTTCTGTGTGAAAAATTTCCTTCTGCCTTCCTCTTACCATGGTACTTGTGGTTGCATTGGGTCTACATGGACAATCCTAGACAATCTTTCTGTTTTTGTTTTAATGAAGTATAGCTGATGTACAATATCTTGTTAATTTCTGCTATATAACAAAGGGATTCATACACACACACACATATGCATTCTTTTTCAGATTCTCTTCCATTTTGAATTATCACTGGATGTTGACGGTAGTTCCCTGTGTGATACAGTAGGGCCTTGTTGTTTATCCACTCCATATTCAATAGTTTGCATCTGCTAATCCCAGACTCCCAGTCCTTCCCCTCCCCTCAGCCTTGGCAACCACAAGTCTGTTCTCTATGCCTGTGAGTCTGTTTGTGTTTCGTAGACAGGTTCATTTGTGTCTTATTCTAGATTCCACATATCCGTGATATCATGTCTGTCTTTCACCTTCTGACTTCCTTCACTTAGATGATCATTACTAGCTGCATCCTTGTTGCTGCAAATGGCACCATTTCATTCTTTTCACGACTGAGGAATATTCCTTTGTGCGTATCTTCTTTATGTACCACATCTTCTTTATTCATTCATCTGCGGATGGGCATGTAGCTTGCTTCAATGTCTTGGCTATTGTGAACAGTGCTGCCATGAAGATGAAGTGAAAGTGAAAGTCGCTCAGTCATGCCCAAATCTTTGTGACCCCGTGTACTATACAGTCCATGGAATTCTCCAGGAGGGCCAGAATACTGGAGTGGGTAGCCTTTCCCTTCTCCAGTGAATCTTCCTGACCCAGGAGTCAAACTGGGGTCTCCTGCATTGCAGGTGGATTCTTTACCAACTGAGCTATCAGGGAGGCCCAATGAATATAGCCGTGCATATATCTTTTTAAATTAGAGTTTCGTCTGGATATATCTGCTTATCCTGAGATTCTCAATCACATCTGCAAAACCTTTTATTTCCATGTAAAGTGACATTCACAGTCTAGAGACCATGATATTTATAGCTGTAGGGAGACATTTTGCAGCCTACCTCAGTGACCTTCTGTTGCACCTCTTATGAGCACCCATGAACCTGTCACCTGCAGCCCCTGATGTCTGCTCAGACCCCTTCTCTCCATGACCCAGTGGTGTTTCTGAATAATCCTCTTCTGTAGGTTCCACTCCATTCTGTGGGTCAGAGCTTAATAGAACTTGCAGAGAACTGGTTACAGTGCAATTGCAGACATTCAGGCTTTCAGTGAACCTTTAAGTGGCAGTTTCTAGTGCTCTGCCTATTTTTTTTCTCCTTGAAATTGCTTGAATTGCTTCTTTCTTTGTGGACATCTGAAGTCCTCCTGGACCTGTGCCCAAACCTGGTGTCCCACCTGGGCACAGCAAGTCCATGTGAACTTTGGCTGACTCAGGCTAGGATTGATTCAGTGGGAGACATGTCACAGCATCTAGACTGAAGTGACTCTACCAGGAAAAAGCTTGCTTAGTCATTCTCTTGTTCTCACCATAAATTTTCAGCAAATCACTGATATGAAAAGCAATGGATCTGTAAATCGTGAAAACCACAGGAAAAAAAATCAATAGGCACTTTTATTGTTTCTTGGTTTCTGAGCTAAAATTATAGATTCTTTTATAGCTCTTAGCCAAGATTAACTTCCCCACAAATCTTATTATTATTTTTTTTTAAAGAACTGATCTCCTAGCAGTGTCAACACTTGCCTAAACCACTGATAAAATATTTCTGCTTCAATGCTCCTTTCACCACCTGCAAGGAGAGGTAAATTGCTAAAATCTGCCTTCCATTTTGTGTACTTTACAACCATTTGCAAATGAGAATATAGTTTTACTCATAATGACAGCCTTAGTTTTATTTTTAAAAACTTTTTGTATTTAAGGATAACTCTCCACACTGAGGCTTCCCAGGTGGCTCAGATGGTAGTCTGCCTGCAATGTGGGAGACCTGTATTCGATCCCTGGGTCAGAAAGATCCCCCGGAGAAGGAAATGGCAACCCACTACAGTATTCTTGCCAGGAGAATCCTGTGGACAGAGGCGCCTGGCAACCTACAGTCCATTGGGTCACAAAGAGTCAGACAAGACTGAAGCAACCTATCATGCATGCATGCATAAAAGATAAACTCTTTCCATTTGTAAACCTTGAGAGTATTAAGCTTAGAGAAATAAATCAAAGGGAGAAAGATAAATACTGTATAATTTTGCTCATTCAGTTCAGTTTAGTTGCTCAGTCGTGTCTGACTCTTTGTGACCCCATGGACTGCAGCATGCCAGGCTTCCCTGTCCATCACCAAATACCAGAGCTTGCTCAAACTCATGTCCATCAAGTCGGTGATGTTACCCAACCATCTCATCCTCTGTCATCCCCTTCTCCTCCTGCCCTCAATCTTTCCCAGCATCAGGCTCTTTGCTAATTAGTCAGTTCATCACATCAGGTGGCCAAAGTATTGGAGCTTCAGCTTCAGCATCAGTCCTTCCAATGAATATTCAGGACTGATCTCCTTTAAGATGGACTGGTTGGATCTCCTTGCAGTCCAAGGGACTCTCAAGAGTCTTTTCCAACACTGCAGTTCAAAAGCATCAATTCTTCGGCGCTCAGCTTTCTTTATAGTTCAATTCTCACATCCATACATGATGACTGGAAAAACCATAGCCTTGACTAGATGGACGTTTGTCAAGAAAGTAATGTCCCTGCTTTTTAATATGCTGTCTAGGTTGAAATTAAAAGACGCTTACTCCTTGGAAGGAAAGTTATGACCAACATAGCATATTAAAAAGCAGAGAAATTACTTTGTCAACAAAGGTCCGTCTAGTCAAGGCTATGGTTTTTTCAGTAGTCATGTATGGATGTGAGAGTTGGACTATAAAGAAAGCTGAGCACCAAAGAATTGATGCTTTTGAACTGTGGTGTTGGAGAAGACTCTTGAGAGTCCCTTGGACTGCAAGGAGATTCAACCAGTCCATTCTAAAGGAGATCAGTCCTGGGTTTTCACTGGAAGGACTAATGTTGAAGCTGAAACTCCAATACGTTGGCCATCTGATGTGAAGAAGTGACTCATTTGAAAAGACCCTGATGCTGGGAAAGATTGAGGGCAAGGAGAAGGGGATGACAGAGGATGAAATGGTTGGATGGCATCACCGACTCGATGCACATGAGTTTGGGTAAACTCCAGGAGTTTGTGATGGACAGGGAGGCCTGGCGTGCTGTGACTCATGGGGTCACAAAGAGTTGGACACAACTGAGCAACTGAACTGAATTAGGTTGGTTATAGCTTTTCTTCCAAGGAGCAAGCATCTTTTAATTTCATGGCTTCAGTCACCATCTGCAATAATTTTAGAGCTCCCGGAAATAAAATGTCTCACTGTTTCCACTGTTTCCCCATCTATTTGCCATGAAGTGATGGCACTGGACGCCATGATCTTAGTTTTCTGAATGTTGAGTTTTAAGCCAACTTTTTCACTCCTGTTTCACTTTCATCAAGAGGCTCTGTAGTTTCTTCTTCACTTTCTGCCATAAGGGTGATGTCATTGTATATCTGATGTTTCTTATATTTTTCCTGGAAATCTTGATTCCAGTCTGTGCTTCATCCAGCCCAGCATTTTACACGATGTACTCTGCATATAATTTAAATAAGCAGGATGACAATGTACAGCCTTGACATACTCCTTTTCCTATTTGGAACCAGTCTGTTGTCCCATGTCCACTTCTAACTGTTGCTTTTTGACCTGCATACAGATTTCTCAGGAGGCAGGAAGTGGTTTGGTATTCCCATCTCTTTAAGAATTTTCCAGTTTGTTGTGATCCACACAGTCAAAGGCCTTGGCATAGTCAATGAAGCAGAAGTAGATCCAGCTTAAACATCTGGAAGCCAACAGAGGAAGGGGCCGACAGAAGATGAGATGGTTGGATGGCATCACTGACGCAATGGACATGAGTTTGAGTGAGCTCTGCGAGTTGGTGATGGACAAGGAAGCCTGGCATGCTGCACTCATGGGATTGCAAAGAGTCAGGCACGACTGAATGACTGAACCTAAGTATGCTAAAATGTATACAGAATTAGCAATATAATGTACACATGCAATGTATACTGTTATAAACCAACATTACCTCAATAGTAAAGTGGAAAATTCAGAGGAATATAAAGAAAAAAGACTGAAACCATCAATAATTCTGTCAGAGCCAACCATTCTGTACATTTTTTAATCCTTTTAGTAAATTTTTTTCTCATTTGACCTATGAGGTTAGTACCTTGTTTTATATTTTTTTCTTTGACATGTAATGTATTTCCACTTATCTGGGAGACATGACACAGTTACTTGGTATGCAAAATGAGAGGACTGAGGTGCCTAGATGTTCAAACCCCTCTCCTGTACCCACTGGATATGGGCTGATTGTTCTTAGCCGTTATCTGTGATGCTCCATGAATATTCTTAGACATATATCTTTTTGTTCAGTTTTCTTACTCTTTTCCTTTGTTCTTGTTATTTAGTTGTTGTCTCCAACTCTTTTGTGACCCCATGGACTGCAGCCCACCAGGCTCCTCTGTCTAGGAGGAGAATCCAGGCAAGAATACTGGAGTGGGTTGCTATTTCCTTCTCTGGGGGATCATCCTGACCCAGGGATCGAATCTGCATCTCCTGCATTGGCAGATGGGTTCCTTACTACTGAGTCACCAGAGACACGGCAGACTTTGGGGTTATAGTTCATATATCATAGGGTGTAGCAATAACTTCTACTAAAGTTTTCGTGTCTGTTTCACAGACCCTTTCAAGGGCACTTTTCATAATAGAATCAGGATAGGGTTATATATTTTAGTAAATATGGATAAGAGCATGAGAACTGGGGATTTCCTACGTGGTCTTGATTTCCCTACTTTGTAAAAACCAGAATTTGTGTTAACATATTCACAGATCAGGGGCTTCCCAGGTAGTTAAAGAATCTGCCTACCAATGCAGGAGACACTGGAGACACAAGAGACATGAGTTCGATTCCTGGGTTGGGAAGATCCTCTGGAGAAGGAAATGGCTACCCACTCCAGTATTCTTGCCTGGAAAATTTCATGGAGAGAGACGTCTGGCAGGCTCCAGTCCATGGGGTCACTAAGAGTCAGACATGATTGAATGCATGCACACACACACACACACACACTCACAGATCAGTGCTGGTTCTTCTTTAGTTGTAGGAAAAATAAATATTTTCATTCTTTTCTTTTTCTGAGATTTCTTTCACCAGCAGTCAGGCTGGCCTTTAGTTTTCAGGAATATAAATGAAGGCATTCCTTTATATACTCTCTGGAGAAAGGGAAAAAATGTCTCAAAGCATGAAAAACTCACAATATGTAAAGGAAAAGAAACAAATATTACAGCTATAATGCCTTCCTGAGAATAAAATTTCAGAATCAAAGGCTATGAAATCTGTTTAAAGGGTTTTGCCCCCAGAGACCAAATTGTCTTCTAGAATCATTATATCAACTTCCGTGTCCATCAGCAGTAACTGCATGAGCACCCAGGGTGTGACATCACTTCTAGAATCACTATATCAACTTCCGTGTCCATCAGCAGTAACTGCATGAGCACCCAGGGTGTGACATCACTTCTAGAATCACTATATCAATTTCCGTGTCCATCAGCAGTAACTGCATGAGCACCCAGGGTGTGACATCATGCTTTCAAAAATATTGTAAGCACTTGTACTTATTTCTAGCAAAATAATGCTGCATATTTCTAAAAATAATCCCATCACAGTTGATAGAAGTGGAGAAACACATTTTAGTTGAAATACTAAGTTCTATTTAACTTTGTTTTCTTTATTTTTAATTAATTTATTTTAATTGGAGGCTAATTACTTTACAGTATTGTAGTGGTTTTTGTCATACATTGACATGAATCAACCATGGGTGTACATCTGTTCCCCATCCTGAACCCACCTCCCACCTCCCTCCCCATCCCATCCCTCAGGGTCATCCCAGTGCACCAGCCCTGAGCGCCCTGTCTCATGCATCGAACCTGGACCGGCGATCTGTTTAACATATGACAATATACATAACTTTGTTGTTTTAAAAAACATTTTATTTTCTGCTGGAGTTATAGCTGATTAACAATGTTGTAATAGTTTCAGGTGGACAGCAAAGGGACTCAGCCGTACATAAACATGTATCCATTTTCCCCT
The DNA here is from genome assembly GCF_000754665.1 of Bison bison bison. NCBI lineage: Eukaryota > Metazoa > Chordata > Mammalia > Artiodactyla > Bovidae > Bison > Bison bison. The sequence goes on from NW_011494949.1 coordinate 5,597,540, forward strand.
AAGTTCCATTTAACTTTTAAAAAATCTGGGTGAGTATCTCTTCTCTGTAGCTCCCACTTTCTGATTACGTTTGTCCCAGGTCATTTTGAAGGTTGGCCTCTGCTAAGCAAAAACAAGATGTGAAAGTTGGAAGAATTGTTGTAGAAAAACAACCCAGTACAACTTTATATTATAAATTCACCAGGGGAAAAGCCCCGAAGACAGAGTTCTTACATGTGATGCTGTTGGCGTTGAGGCTCTGCAGAACTTTCCCATGGTACCTCCTCTTAGCTGCCATGGCCATTATCAGCAGGCAAGTATTGGCCAGCATGTGGTACATCATTCAAGTCTGGTAAATTGTAGAAGGCAGCTTGATGGATGTGTTCTTCCTTGCTGATGTGGGCACTGTCTACAGCTCTGCCGTTGCTGGACAATGTATGATGGAACAGCCGTCAAGCCATCGAGCAGCCTCTGCCAGCCTCTGCCATCTTGCCAAAGCCAATATTTGACAATGTCAGAGTGATGGGTAGAAAAGCAAATGAGGTGCCCAGAAGGCTTGTAAATCTCCAGCTCCTTGGCCTGCTATATTTTGCTGCTAATAAAGGAGAAGAAATGCATGCTTTGAAGGAGAGTCAACCCCTTCATTTAAATACATTTAAATGAAAAGGAACAACATAATTCAGGAGAATTGAATGCCATTTTCTCCCTTTTCTGTCACCCAACTGCCAGGGCTGTCTGTCTTCAAGGCGACAGGACAGAATCTGGACCAAAACTCAATCTTTGTAAAAAGAGAGCATTTTTGAAGGAAATGTGCTGCATTCTAAATGTTACACAATTATCACCTTATATTCAATTATTGTTCTTAAGTCTATGAGAAAAATGAAGTGCTACAATAATAGAAGAAACACCTTTTTTAAAAAGAATATTTACCTGTTAACAAGCAGTGCACTATAATGGTTATTTTTAAAATTAATTAATATATTTTAATTGGAGGCTAATTACTTTACCATATTGTCGTGGTTTCTGCCATACCCTTAAAAGCTTTTGCACAATGAAGGAAACTATAAGCGATGTGAAAAGACAGCCTTCAAAATGGGAGAAAATAATAGCAAATGAGGCAACTGACAACGAATTAATCTCAAAAATATACAAGAAGCTCCTGCAGCTCAATACCAGAAAAGTAAATGACCCAATCAAAAAATGGGCCAAAGAACTAAATAGACATTTCTCCAAAGAAGACATACAGATGGCTAACAGACACATGAAAAGATGCTCAATATCATTCATTATCAGAGAAATGCAAATCAAAACCACAATGAGGTACCATTTCATGCCAGCCAGAATGGCTGCCATCAAAAAGTCTACAAGCAATAAATGCTGGAGAAGGTGTGGAGAAAAGGGAACCCTCTTACACTGTTGGTGGGAATGCAAACTAGTACAGCCACTATGGAGAACAGTGTGGAGATTCTTTAAAAAACTGGAAATAGAACTGCCTTATGACCCAGCAATCCCACTGCTGGGCATACACACCAAGAAAACCAAAATTGAAAGAGACACATGTACCCCAATATTCATCGCAGCACTGTTTATAATAGCCAGGACATGGAAGCAACCTAGATGTCCATCAGCAGGGGAATGGATGAGAAAGCTGTGGTACATACACACAATGGAGTATTACTCAGCTATCAAAAAGAACACACTTGGGTCAGTTCTGATGAGGTGGATGAAACTGGAGCCTGTTATACAGAGTGAAGTAAGCCAGAAAGAAAAACACCGGTGCAGTATATTAATGCATGTATATAATGGCTATTTAGGTGAGACAATTTTAAGAACTGAACAGTTGAAGTCCTCTTGGGACTAAATTTTGGTGCTTTGGGTTTAAGACACAAACCCACAAAACAATAAAAACTGGTAGTTAAAAGTTGTGATAATAATTCCAAGCATGAATTGGGCTTACACTGATGTCTGTAAAGCTGAAGGTAACTGAAAGGAAAAAAGGAAAAAGTTGTATTGTCATTATTTTTGGTACCAATGATCCTTTGAGATGAAGAAAGGACTTGGAAGAAAAACATCAAAGGTTTGGTGCCATGAGGATGAAAATTGTTGTGTTTACAAAATATATTCTATCCAGAGTACTGCAGAGGCCCAGTGGGGACTCAGTAAAGATTTACTGGTTGAAATGGTGAAATGATGAATGTTTCAAGGAATGAATGAATGAATAATGCCTGGTAGGTATGGGACTGGATGAAGCACAAGCTGGAATCAAGACTGCAGGGGGAAATATCAAGAACCTCAGATATGCAGAAAGCAAAAAGGAACTAAAGAGCCTCCTGATGAAAGTGAAAGAGAAGAGTGAAAAAGCTGGCTTATAACTCAGCATTCAGAAAACTAAGACCATGGCATCCAGTGCCATCACTTCATGGTAAATGGATGGTGAAACCATGGAAACAGTGAGAGACTTTATTTTCTTAGGCTCCAAAATCACTGCAGATGGTGACTGCAGCCATGAAATTAAAAGACACTTGCTCCTTGAAAGAAAAACTATGACAAACCTAAATAGCATATTAAAAAGCAGAGATATTACTGACTAAGGTCTGTCTAGTCAAAGCTATGGTTTTTCCAGTAGTGACGTATGGATGTGAGAGTTGGACTATAAAGAAAGCTGAGTGCCGAAGAATTGATGCTTTTGAACTGTGGTGTTGGAGAAGACTCTTGGGAGTCCCTTGGACTGCAAGGAGATCCAACCAGTGCCTCCTAAAGGGGGTCAGTCTTGAATATTCATTGGAAGGACTGATGCTGAAGTTGAAACTCCAATACTTTGGCCACCTGATGTGAAGAACTGACTCATTTGAAAAGACCCTGATTCTGGGAAAGATTGAAGGCAGGAGAAGGGGATGACAGAGGGTGAGATGGTTGGATGGCATCACTGACTCAATGGACATGAGTTTGGGTAAACTCTGGGTTTGGTGATGAACAGAGAAGCCTGGCGTGTTGCAGTCTGTGGGGTTGCAAAGAGTCAGACAAGACTGAGTGACTGAACTGAACTGAGGTATGGGAAGTAAGAAGAACCATCAGACCAAGTATTAGGTCTTCAGACTCCATACTTAAAGAGAGACAGTCAAGAGCTACTCAGTCAACCAAAGATGGCCCTATGGAGTGGTGTGGGCTGTATGTTGTCACTAACCATGAAAGTATGTTGGCCTGACTGTAATATTCCTCTGTGGAGGCAGACAGTCATATTTGTTTTTCAGTCCCTAAGTCATGCCCAACGAATTCTTATGACTTTGTAAGGTAAGGAATACTGTGCCAAGCAATCTTTAAAACATATGAATTATATGTTACCTGTAGAAGTATAAGTATTTATCAGTGCTTGAATCAGTTAACAATTGACTGAATTGTTACACACAAAACATTGGAAACTTTTGGTTCATTGTAACAATTGAACCAAATATTTGGCACTCACATTAGGATTGTCCTTCACAGTTTCATTTTGGGAGTGTTGACCTGTAGAATCATCCTCTAATATAACCACGTTAATTGAGTAACTGCTTTAACCGAGGAATATTACAGGCAGGCCAATGGATTCTTCACAGCTAATTGCAACATACAGCCCATGCCACTCCACAGGGCCATCTCTGGTTAGTGAGGTAGCTCTTGACTGTCGTCCTTTATGTATGGATATTTTGAAGACCCAGTCCTTGGTCTGATGGTCCCTCATTCATCCCATGCCTACCGGCTGTAGTTTATGGGGTTGCAAAGAGTCAGACACAACTGAGTGACTGAGCGACGCTGAGTGAACTACAGCAGCAAGCAGAATGCACTTGCTTCTCTCGATTAAAGGAAAGGAGGAAAAGCACGAGCTGCCTCAGCATTTTGGTTTTACCAAGTTAGGCAAACTCAAGTTGCTGAGCGACTCCTTTTTAGAAATAGAACGGTTTAGAAATGTCTCCTGCTGTTCTCATCTCTGGACAGCAAGGAGGGTTGTTTCAAACCACAGCCTGCAATGGAGCCTGTGGTTCCAGCCACCCAAGGCTCCTTAAGCCCTGTGGGTGTGCCCTCTCGGAACCAGACTCTTCTCTTCCCCAGGTTGTTCCTCCAATGGACAACTTTCCCCTCTGAAACGTGGCAGGGAGGACGCAGAGACGTGATCGTCCTAGTAGGTTCACATTCCTCGAGGCCACGATATTAACATGTCTCAAAAATTAATGTGCCCCTTTCTAGAGGCTTCAGACCCTTTTCCTTTGGACTTGCTATATTATCATTGTCAGAAAAATATCACTGAGCTTCGGAGACACTCCAATAGGAGCTGATTTATTTCTAATAATTTTCTGCCTAAAAATCTCTCAATAATGTCTTTGGGTTTGCATATCTCCCACTCAGGTGCATACTGCTCACACAGATGTCTGGGGCCAATGGTTCAACTACTTATATTCTCTGTGACTGACAGCTCAGATCAATATCTTCAGAGATCTGAATTTTAAGGTTAATAGTGGGGTTATCAGAATGGTCCAGGGAGTGCCGTTGGGCTATTTCTTTAGGAATTAACAGGGCAGATTTAACTTACAGTGCTTCGAGAAATAACCCCATGTGCATTTTAATCCTCAAAAATATTCATATCTGACTGGAATATTCTATAATCAAAGAGGGACTTGAAAAAACAGAATTCTCAACTCTGAGATAAATAAAACCAACATAGCTGTGCCATCTCTGCAGCATGCAAACCAGGCTTGACAACTGACAATTGAGTAGGCTCCATGGAATCCTGAAATGAAGCTAGGTTTATGAGGTTCGACTCTATTTTCAAACCAAAGAGGAAAATGAGGTTTTAAAGAGAAGAACAAATCTCCCATGAGCACTGACGGTAACTTTCCACGTCTAGCTAATCCAGGTGCAGAGCCAAATCCCAGCTGCCTCAGGGCAGAAAAAAGTCCTAACAGTGAAAGAGGGAAGGTTCAAAGCTGCCTTTGTCTCTGAGTTTGCAAGTTGCAGGGGTCTGTCTCCCTGGTGGTCCCTAGTTCATTTTCCAGCGACTGAGAAAACAGACAGTCTCCTTAGAGAAGAGCTCAGGCTGAATGGATTCTCCCTGAGCTTCTAAGAGCTTCTCTGGAAGGTTTGGAAGGTCTGAAGTACAGGCCAAAGGAACGGCTTCCCTTCAGCCTTGACCTGAAGGGCTCTTGAGTTATATCACAGAGAGCTCCAGGTTTGAGACCTGATGAGAAAAAGTTTCATGCTGTGAAAATAAAATGTCCCCTGCCATATCCATAAACAAGAAATGTCACATCCATCAGCAATTTCTGGCCTCCAGATGTGAACGAGGGCTCCCCAAACTGTGATCCAGCTGATGGTGCCACCCACCCCACTGTGACTGCTGAGGGCCTAGGGGAATGCAAGAGCAGTTATCTGCCACCCCTGAAGCGGAACAAGGAAACAGGTTTGGCCCCAGATAGCTGAGGTGAATGTGAAAGGAATGAATTCAGTGAGCCTAGAGGCTTGCATCTTCCCATACATAGAATGCTAAATTCCTTAATTCGATATCTAATCTTTGATATTCAGACTGCTTGCTCCCTTTCTTGCAAACTTGGATATAGCCTGACTTCTCTTCTTGCCTCCTTGAAGCAGTTTTCTCAGAGCTGCTGAGATGCTGTCTCCTGGGCTTGGAGTCCTAAATATTCCCACCAAATAAAATAACTCTTAACGTTCAGGTTGCAACTGTATTTTTTAGTTGACGATGCCCTATTCCAAACTCCAGAAGTGGGAAGAGGAGTACCTGTGTTAGTGCTGTGTTGGCAGCACTGAAATGAGATGACATGGGGCAGGGAAGGGCGGCTCTTCACCACTGCAGATGCCAGTTACATCTGGGAGAGCAATCACAGAGCTTCTAGAATGCTTGCCCTGTGCAGGGAAGTTGATCCCCAGTCCTTCATAGTGAAAGTCACTCAATCGTGTCTGACTCTTTTGTGACCTCATGGACTATACAGTCCATGGAATTCTCTAGGCCAGAATACTGGAGTGGGTAGCCTTTCCCTTCTCCAGGGGATCTTCCCAACCCAGGGATCAAACTCAGGTCCCCCACATTGCAGGTTGATTCTTGAACCATCTGAGCCACCAGGGAAGCCCAAGAATACTGGAGTGGGTAGCCTATCCCTTCTCCAGGGGACCTTCCCGACCCAAGGATCCAACCAGGGTCTCCTGCATTTCAGGTGGATTCTTTCCCAGCTGAATTATCAAGGAAGCCCAGTCCTTCATAAGATACATAAAATTTCCCTTCAGCTGACATCCTTAATGAACCTTTGCCAAGACTTCTCTGTGATGTGGGTGGATATAGAGATGGCAGATCATTCATGAAAGCCAGATAAGAAGTATAGCACCCACCGTTTTAAGACTCAAGAGTTACCCCGAAGCCCAGTGACGGCAGTGCACTGGCCACCTGGGAGATACTGCTGCTGCTGCTGCTAAGTCGCTTCAGTCGTGTCCGACTCTGTGCGACCCCATAGATGGCAGCCCACCAGGCTCCGCCGTCCCTGGGATTCTCCAGGCAAGAACACTGGAGTGGGTTGCCATTTCCTTCTCCAATGCATAAAAGTGAAAAGTGAAAGGGAAGTCGCTCAGTCATGTCTGATTCTTAGCTGCAGGACCCCAAATGTGTTTGGGACACAGGGCCTGGGTGACATTTTTTTTTTTGCAAGAATTCTTCTATTAAAATAACACATGTATGAGTTAAATAAGTAGCATAGCATTTTCCAAAATTCTAAGTGTTTACTGTGGTTGAATGAAGAGTGGAGAGTGTGCCAATAAATGCAGTTCAAGGTATAGATGACAGATAAGTAGATGATGGAGAGATGGGTGATAACTAGATATTGAGATAATGATAGATCTATATGTAGAGATATAGATACAGGTATCGGTATTTTATTGGTCTATTCCTCTGGAGAACTCTGGCTGATACAAGCAGTTTATCATAGAGGTGAACACTCAAAGCAGAGAGGTGAACCCCATGGACTATAGCCCACCAGCTTCTTCTGTCCATGGAATTCTCCAGGCAAGAATACTGGAGTGGGTAACCATTCCCTTCTCCAGGGGATCTTCTGGACCCAGTGATCAAACCCTGATCTCCTGCATTGCAGGTGGATTCTTTACCATCTGAGCCACCAGGGAAGCTCATAGATATTCTGTTGGTTCTATTCCTCTGGAGAACCCTGGGTGATGTGAGTGGTTTATTATAGAGGGGAACACTCAAAGCAGATTGTCTGTATATGAATTGGATGATATTGGAGCGAACGTGAGAAAGTTACCTAGTCTCTTTCTTTATCAGCTTCTTCATCTGTACAATGGAGATAGTATTAGCATCTACCTCATGATTTTTGTGAGGATCAAATAAGCTCACACATTTAAAATTCTTAGAACGATTGTGGGCCCAGAGTAAACACTTAAATGTCTGTTAACTATCTATATTAGTGTTGATAAATGCTGTTGCTTATTAATAACTCTGAGTAATACACAAAATTGAATATTTTGTGAAATAAAATTGATGTCCTTAAGCAATCAACTTCAGGAACTCTTAGCAGGCTCCAATAACCTCTAAGACTGATAACTCGCATAAGAGTTACTTTAAGGTGCTGATTCCTGTATTTTTTAAAATCTGATGTGAGATATTTTAGTTTCTGGAAATCCTATTATTGAAATACCTGTGCAGTTTTGTGATGATACAGATAAAGGTTTTGAGATGGGCCTAAAGCCTCAATACCATTTTGAAAAGAAGTCGGCATAATAGAAAAAGTTGTTACCTTGAAATTTTCCACCTTATCCAAAAGATCCTTGCTTAGGAGCATCATGGATCACTTGCAGGTAGATGTTTTTGATGGTTTATGCCAGACCTTGGCACGCGTGGGCTTCCCTGGTGTCTCAGCTGGTAAAGAATCCTCCTGCAATGTGGGAGACCTGAGTTCGATCCCTGGGTTGGGAAGATCCCCTGGAGAAAGGGAAGGCTACCCACTCTAGTATTCTGGCCTGGAGAATTCCATGGACTGTATAGTACATGGGGTCACAAAGAGTCAGACACGGCTGAGCGACTTTCACTTTGGCATGTGTATCCCTCTGCTGTATTCTCTTTCATTCCAAGAAGTCAGATATGCTTTAGAATGAGGTTGCCTTTTTTTCCTTTATAAAAGTTATAGAAAACTTAGGGAAATTTGGTAAGTGTAGAAAATTTGAAGGAAGAAATATTAAAGAATTCCTATCTTTTTCTATACCTATTTCAATTTTGAATGATATTTTCAGAGTAGTATATCCTAAATATCATATCAGCTTTTCTAATTATGAATGATGTATGCCACTGTAGAAAATTGGAAACATGTAGAAAAATGTATTGAAAGTTACTTGGAAGCTCATAACAATAGAAATCCCAGTTTTAAGGGGGATATAACATTTAGTTTTTCCTATGAATTTAACAATGTTAGAATTTGTAATCAATATACTGACTATCAGGAAGGTTAATACAGAATGAAGCACAGAATACTGATAAGAAGAACCATGAAAGGGATGTTTGTGTCAGAGTATAAGCCCTTTCACTCTCTATAAAAACATATGTATTCAATCCAGCAAAGTGGTTTTCGATTGTGTTTATGCTCCTGGCTTCTTTGTAATTGTTCTGGTTTCCTCTATGAAAGCAATCTACAATTCTCAGCTTGGAAAATGTCAGAGTGTGAAAATACTCTGTGTGGCAGCATAATGATGGATACCTGCCGTTCTATGCTTGTCTAAACCCACAGGGTGTGCGGCGCTGAGGGGACCCACGATGTAAACTGCGGACTTTGAGTGACTGTGCTGGGTGATGTAGGTATGTCACTTGTTCACAAATACACTAGTCTTCTAGGGGATGTTGACAGTCAGGGAGCTTATGCGTCTGTAGGGCTAGGAGGTGCGTAAGAGAATTCTGTGCCTTCCACTCAGTTTCGCTGTGAACCTAAAACAAAAACCTGCATGCAGATGCTCACAGAACCTTTTATGTATAATTGCAAAACAACCAAGATTTCTTCAGTAGGTGAATCAGTAAATAAACTGTGCTATATCCAGACAATGGAATATTATCCAGTGCCTTAAAAAAGTCTTTTTTTTAAAAAATAAAGTCTTTAAAAGACAGAAATGTCAAAGAAAAAAAGTCACATTTTCCCCCTTATGATCTCTATAGGATTAAGACATATTTTCTTTGTCTTCCAGTTTTGACCAGGAATTTCCAAATGCTGGCCTTCCGAGGTTTAATAAGTAAATTCATGTTCATCTTCCGCATCAACTTTGTTGTTTTGTAATGTTTGAACACGAGTCAAGTTATGGCCCCTGAGATGCCTATAGTAAAATTTCTTAATGCTTCTGATCCAAATTTGCAAAGAGAGTGTTGTCACTTGTTTCTGTGGGTGGCTGAGACCAGTGGTACACGAATGCCCCTGCCCCCCACCACCCCCCACACGCCCAGCAGGCGCTCTGTAAGTTCCACAGTCTGTGGTCAGTCGCTGTGGTCTGCTGTGGGCATTAATTAGATTTTCAAGTGCTGAGCGGTTGATGGGAATCAGAGAAGGGAGTTTGCTCTGCTGAAATGTTTTTATAGGGTCAGAAAGAGACAGAATTAAACTCACAAAAACAGAGTATAATGAGAAAAGGCTGTTTATTTTGAACTAAGGGGACTTCAGTTGAGTTTTGGAACCCTCTGAGAATAACTCTCACCCAACTTAGATGCTGACGCTGGTGCTCACTTTTGATGCAAACCTTTCTGATGGTACCCTGCTGCCTTTGTGATGCTGAACACACCAGCAGGGAATGTTTTTGTGGACAAATTCTAAGCAGGATCCTATATCTGAACTGTTTTTCTTTTGTATGTCGTATGACTATGACTTGTCTGTAATACTGTCTAAGGTCAGATAGTTCTATAAAAGGACAAAATTAAATAAATATCCCCAAGAAGAAAAAGGAGATAGTTTTGGACTTTTTTGTTAGCTATAAATTAAAATCTTGATTGTCTGGGCCATTACAGAAAACTATAAATTGTGGTTTATAGGTTTAACTCCAGTGAAGCAAATTTATATGGTTGAATTGTTCATAAAAGAGAAAATGGGAGAAATCTAGAAGGTACAATTATGCCAAGCTTAAAAGTCTGGCAAAAACAAAAGTATAATTTACAATTATACTTAAGAAATCTAAAGTGTACAGAAATCTAAAATTGACAGATTTTCAAATTTTCTCCCCAAAGGACTGTAAAAGTGTCTTGGGCATCTACTTGACATGTCTTTTGCCATGTACAATAAATCTGATAGTGTTGGTTTGGTGATTTGATGAAAAGAAAGCAAATGAGTCAAAATAATGTGGGGTTTAGAGTGTTCCACTGGCCATGGATCTAACTGTCCTTGCAGAGGTTTTATTTTGCAACTCTGTAGAATCCTAATGAGAAATGAAGAAAGAAAGCCTAGAAAACAAGTGAATTTCCATACTGGCATGGACACAGGAATGTCAGCTGAAAGGAGGTAAGACCTCAAGCCTCACTGAGCTTTTCCTGACCCAGCATCTTAAAAATGTCCTTATTTTAAAGAGTCCAATCACAGACTGTTAGAAACTCGCCACGGCATATCTTCCAGAAGGGAATACACAACAGGAGAGCAGGGTGACCAAGGTAAAGAAACTCGATTAACTTAGATCAAAACAGATTTTCTTTTGTTCGATGGTCTTCAGTGCTCACAAGGGAAAAGACTGGATAATATAGAAAGACATTTTGTAAAACCAAATAACCCTTGACACACTGGCTGAAAAAAGCAAAGCAAGAAAAACTGGTAATGGTGTTAACCAAAGAACAAAGGGTAGAGAAGGAAATGGCAACTCACTCCAGTATTCCCCTCCATGGACAGTGGAGTCTAGTGGGCTACAGTCTGGTTGCAGAGTCAGACATGACTTAGCATCTGAGCATGCATGCAAAAACAAAGGAAAGTAAAATATTTTTACAGAGAGAGCTCAAATAAACTAACACAGCACAGGCACATAGCCTGTCCACACATGTTATGATTTATGGCGGTGCTTTTTCTGGTTAGGGAAAGAAGAACTCACATTTTTCATCTTATGTATTATGTGGACTTCTCTGGTGGCTCAGATAGTAAAGCGTCTGCCTGCAATGTGGGAGACCCAGGTTCAATTCTTGGATCAGGAAAATCTCCTGGAGAAGAGAATGTCTACTCACTTCAGTATTCTTGCCTGGGGAATTCCATGGACAGAGGAGCCTGGTGGGCTACAGTCCCTGGGGTCACAAAGAGTCACACGACTTAGCATCTGAGCATGCATGCATGGAAGAAAAAAGGAAAATAATTTTTTTTTTTTTAAAAGAGAGCTCATAGAAACTAACACAGCATAGGTACATAGCCTGTCCACACATGTTATGATTTTAGATGGTGCTTTTTCTGGTTAGGGGAAGAAAAGCTTGCATTTTTCATCTCATGTACTATGTGGGCTTCTCTGGTAGCTCAAATGGTAAAGAATCCACCTGCAATGTGGGCAGAGAAGAGAATGTCTGCTCACTCCAGGATTCTTGTCTGGAGAATTCCATGGACAGAGGAGCCTTGTGGGCTACAGTCCACGGGGTCACAAAGAGTCGAACACAACTGAGCAACTAACATTTTCACATTTTCAAGGTGTGTGCACATCCAGGCAGTTCATTAGCTCTTCTCACAATCCCTGTCATGCAGTCACGTAGGCCCACTTTTTACAGATAAAGCTGCTGAGATGCAGAGAGTTCAAGAACTGCGTAGTACCAGACCTTCAATGGTGGTGGAGTTGGTCTCTGTCCGGGTCACCCTCTTTGTTGGAAGGTGACTCTTGAGAGACTGGCATGACCAGGTTGGTACGGTCGGGTTAGTCCGGGCACCATTTGGGCAGTAGATCCTCTAGGTATAAGCTGGGGCCATCTTGGTGGGATTAATGAGGTTCTTTTAAATTCTACTTGGCTTCCCTGGTGGCTCAGCTGGTAAAGAATCCGCCTGCAATGCAGGACACCTGGGTTCCATCCCTGGGTGGGGAAGATCCCCTGGAGAAGGAAAAGGCTACCCACTCCAGTATTCTAGCCTGGAGAAATCCAAGGACTGTATAGTCCATGGGGTCACAAAGAGTTGGACACGACTGAGCGCCTTTCACCTCACTAAGAATCTCCTTTCAAAAAACACAGATTCTTTCATCTTCCCTCCCAGGAAATGTTGGTTCCAGACGTCTATGTTGTGGTCCAGGAACGTGTATTTTTGAAAGTCTTCTGGAATTGACCTCGGGGAAGCAGGGCATGCCTGGTCTTTTTTGCACATTGCTGTTGTGATTTGCATCTGGTTTTCATGCCTGTGGTCATCATAGTTCTCTATTCTCCTAATCTTCTTCATCTTGTTCTTCTCATTGTCCTTTTTTAAAAAATATGAAAGTAAAGAGGATAACAAAGCAACAGTCATGCACCTATGACTATAAATGTCTCCTTTGCATATTTGTATTTTATATTCATTTGAACATGAAGAGCACAGCATTGGCAAGGAAGTTGAAATTTTCTGCAGTTTGCTACCTGTTTTTGCTCTTTCTTGTCCTGAGTTGTGTTCTTGGCATTGTTGTACAACCGTTTCAACTGAAAAAAAAAAAAAAGAAAAAGATCATATGATTTGTCTAAGAATCAGTTTCCTTCCTTAAGCCTCATTTGACTGCTCTGACCTGCAAAGCAATGGAAGTAACTACAAAAGTTCTCCCTTTACCCAAAGTAGTCACTACCAAGAATTGGCTCATCACGAGATAATTAAACCTTCTTCCTGTTTCCTGGAGGAGACAGAGAGCAAATAGAGAACCCAAAGATGATTCTCCTTCCTAGCTGGAGGAATAGATTTCCGAAATTATGTGAGACTGAAACAGTCCTCCACACTCAGTTCTTGGAGGGAGGAGGGAGGAGGGTTCAGGATGGGGAACACATGTATACCTGTGGTGGATTCATTTTGATATTTGGCAAAACTAATACAATTATGTAAAGTTTAAAAATAAAATAAAATTAAAAAAATAATAATAATTTAAAAAAAAGAAAATTAATCATGCACACTTGCAAGCACATGCATTCTTCAAACAGCATCACACAACTCAGGCTGAAGTTTATAGTCCTTCAAAATATGACCTTGAAAAAATCAGCACAATTTTGTGTTACCTCCCATGGTCAGCCCAAATTCACAGAAATTGCATTTAATGATACCCTGTGGTCACTGAAAATTGCCCACTGTTAACCTTCCTTACCAATAAATCACTAGACTCACTGAAGGTAATTTCAGAGACACACAGGGGGCCAAAAGTAATAAAACTTGAATAAAGTGCCAACATTTTCACAAGAGGTCCCTCAATGCAGATTTCTTCTATGAGTTCTAAAGGGATCCCATTTCTAAAATCTCAAGCATGTCACTGCTTAACTTACAAGAAAGTGATGAGCGCTGCATTCAGAGACAAATGAGGCATCTGCACTTTCATTTACATCATGGCTTTTATTTTTCAGTGTAAATCTCATGTTATCTCTACAGCACCCATGTGGATGGAGAAAGGCGGGGGTGGGGTGGGGGGTGTTTTCATCCCTCCAAGTCCATCAGGAATGTAAAAAGTAGAGAAGAAAAATAACTTGGCTGAGAGCATAATTAATACATGTAAATCTGCAGCAGGACCTAAATGTCCCCCGCTTGACACTTGTAAATCTGAACTTTGCCCCTCTCTCCCAAAGTGCTGCTCCCCTGAGATCCCCCCAAAGGAGAAATAGCCACACTGTTCCTTAGGCTTCCTGAGAGTTAAATCATGTTCTTCATTGAAGTGCCTCTCCCCCCACCACTGTGAGCTAGTTACAGCCTGGAGTGTTTCTTTAGTTTGTGCTTTTCACATAGTACACTGCCCTGCACTTAATAGGTTCTCAGTAAATGGGTTGTTGGGTGAATGAGATTTACCCATAATGACTTGAAAAAGGCTGGGCACTGGCCATGTTATTTCAGAAGAAGACAGCAGAGACAGTGAAGGAACCATATGCATGATTGTCTGCTCAGTTGTGCCTGACTCTTTGAGACCCCCAAGGACTGCAGCCTGCCAGGCTTCTTTGTCCATGGGATTCTCCAGGCAAGAATACTGGAGTGCGTAGCCATTCCCTTCTCCATGGGATCTTCCCAACCCAAGGAATAGAACCCAGGTCTCCTTCTTTGGCAGGCAGAGTCTCTACTACTGAGACACGTGGGAAGCCCCAAGTAGCCATGCCCATGAACAATATTTAATCTGCAAATTAAGACTGGAAACCACAATTTACTCCTGGAGTTTATTTTAAAGGGATTACACAGGGCTTCAGAGTGTGGCCATGCATCATTAGGAAGGAAGTCTATACCTGCCAGCCAAAAGCAATGGTCTACCTTGTAAGACAGTTATGAAATATGTTGTATTATTCCTCCTTTGTTTTGTAGAGGGAGACTGCTGGAAAATGTGAAATATGACAATTTATATACCACATACTTACTATGCTGGTACTTTGTCACTAGTTGGAAACCGATAGTTTCGTGTAGGTGGTAATATGGCTTTGTGGGGTAAGTTGATAAAAATACAGTGGATTCAGGCATTTGCAATGGTCCAGTCTCAAACTTCTCCCAGGAGATCTTTGTTTTGGTTAAGAAATTCCATCTGAAGGAAATGCCAGCATTTGCTAATCTTGCTCAAACTCTGCCCTAAATCAATTTCTAGATGAACCTGACAAGATTCACAGAGAAATTAGTTAGGTAGAAACAAAATACATCACTGATATTATTTGTTCGGAGTTGCATTATTCAGAATTTTTAAAAGAGATTTAAAGAGAAGCAGGCATATAGCAAGACTCAGGTAAATCAACATAATTATGTTTCACCTCTCACTTTCTCAGTGTCCATGAATTCTATTGGATGAGAAATTCTGTAAAGAATGCTTTACTTAAAATTACCACAATCAGAGAATGCTACCGTTAGGTTATCTACCTCAGCTCTTTCGTATATTTAAGCATGAAGAAATTTAGTTCTAAAATGTTCAATCAAAAGCTGCTAAGGGAGGAAGCGGGAAGGTGAATCTCACCCCTGCCTTCTCTTGAATACGTCTTTCTCTCCAACCTACCTCCAGGATTGCTGATCGGAAGTCAGTTTCCAGATAACTGATATGGCCCAACTTGGAGGAAATTTTAGGCATAAAATCCAGTATGATTAGCCATTACTCCCTCAGAACTCCCACTCCTAGGCATGTATCTGGAGAAAAATATGGTCCCACAGGATACATGCATCGCAATGTTCATTGTAGCATTATTTACAGTACCCAAGACATGGAAGCAACCTAAATGCCCATCGACAGATGAATGGTTAAAGAAGTTGTGGCACGTATACACAGGGAATATTAGTCATTAAAAAGAATGAAATAATGCCTTTTGCAGCAACATGGATGGGCCTAGACATTGTCATACTGAGTGAAGGAAGTCAGATGAAGAAAAGTATCACTTGTATGTGGAACTTTTTAAAAATGATAGACATGAACTCATTTACAAAACAGAAACAGACTCAGAGAATGAACTTGCGGTTACCAGGGAGGAAGGAGGAGGATAGGTTGGGAGTTTGGGATTGAGATGTACATTCTTCTGTATTTAAAATCAATAACCAACAAGGACAATAAAAAGAAATATAAAGGAAAGAAAACTTCACATGGTATTCACCTAATTTACTATTATTTTGCAGTGGTAAGATTTTAGGTGATATATGCTCCCATCTTAACCTTTCTGTATTGCTTGAAATTTTTAAAATGGGGATGAACCTTAATAGAATACTTTAAAAGTAAAAAAAAATTAAATATTTAAATTTGTATAGCAATCTGCATCCAGTTTATCTCAAAGAGAATCTTCACCAAAACCCAGAGGCTCTACTAGAGGTTACTAATGAACACATACTTAAAAATCGTTGGGCAACCAGGAATTGGGTCAGTTCAGTTCAGTTCAGCCACTCAGTCGTGTCCAACTCTTTGTGACTCCATGGACTGCAGCATGCCATCCCTGTCCATCACCAACTCCCAGAGTTTACTCAAACTCTTGTCCATCAAGTAGGTGATGCCATCCAACCATCTCATCCTCTGTTGTCCCCTTCTCCTCCAACCTTCAATCTTTCCAAGCATGAGGGTCTTTTCAAATGAGTCAGTTCTTTGCATCAGGTGGCCAAAATATTGGAGTTTGAGCTTCAGCATCAGTTCTTCCAATGAATATCCAGGACTGATTTCCTTTAGGATGGACTGGTTGGATCTCCTTGCAGTCCAAGGGACTCTCAAGAATCTTCTCCAACACCACAGTTCAAAGGAGTCTGGTACCAGAGGGCATAGGAACTGGCCATATGATGCTATAAAAGAGACCAGGAGTCCTCACTGCTACGGAGCCTACTCAGTCGTGTCTGACTCTTTGCGACCCCATAGACTGTAGCCTACCAGGCTCCTCCATCCATCCACTTTCCAGGCAAGAGTACTGGAGTGGGTTGCCATTTCCTTCTCCAGAGGATCTTCCCAACCCAGAGATCGAACCCAGGTCTACTGCATTGTAGGCAGACACTTTACCGTCTGAGCCACCAGGGAAGCCCTTGTAAATGAGTTCATGTCTATCATTTTTAAAAAGTTCCACATATAAGTGATATTTTTCTTCTTCTGACTTCCTTCACTCAGTATGACAATGTCTAGGCCCATCCATGTTGCTGCAAAAGGCATTATTTCATTCTTTTTAATGACTAATATTCCCTTGTGTATACATGCCACAACTTCTTTAACCATTCATCTGTCGATGGGCATTTAGGTTGCTTCCATGTCTTGGGTACTGTAAATAATGCTACAATGAACATTGCGATGCATGTATCCTGTGGGACCATATTTTTCTCCAGATACATGCCTAGGAGTGGGATTTCAGGATCATATGGTAGCTCAAAATAAACAAATGAGACCTAATTAAACTCAAAGCTTTTGCACAGCGATGGAAACTATAAACAAAATAAAAAGAAACCAACAGATTGGAAGAAAATACTTGCAAGTGATGTGACCAACAAGGGATTAGTCTTCAAAATTTACAAACAGCTTATGTAGGTTAATATCATCAAACAAACAATGCAGTCAGAAAATGGGCAGAAAACCTAAACAGACATTTCTCCAAAGAAGACATCCAGATGGCCCACAAACTCATGAAAAGATGTTCAACATCACTGCTTATTAGAGAATGCAAATCAAAACTACAATGAGGTATCACCTCACACAAGTTAGAATGGCCATCATCAAAAATCCACAAACAACAAATGATGAAGAGGGTGTGGAAAGAACGGAAGGCTCCTACACTGTTGGTGGGAATGTCAATTGGTTCAACCACCATGGAGAACAATACAGAGATTCCTTAAAAAACACACCCTTGATCCTAAAGCCAGGCTTGGTGCTCTTCTTCAATACCTTATAGCTTTTCTTTTTCCTTTTTCCAGTTTCGTTTCCTTTTGGATGAGCTTACAGCCACCCAGCGAGTCTAATAAACCTCCATGGTTAAGTATTTCTAGAATTTCTGAGTGTGGATTTGGTGCCAAAATGTACCATGCCTTTATCTGACTACTGGCACTCTGCTTTGGAAGTGGAGGGTAATGACGGAGGTGACAGTCCTTCCCACCAGGGATCCTGCGCTATTATAGAAATAGATGGATTTTTTTGGGGGGGCAGTATAACACGTCTAGCAGGACTTCCCTGGTTGCTCAGACGGTAAAGCATCTGCCTGCAGTGTGGGAGACCCAGGTTCCATCCCTGGGTTGGGAAGATCCCCTGGAGAAGGAAATGGCAACCCACTCCAGTACTCTTGCCTGGAAAATTCCATGGACTGAAGAGCCTGGTGGGCTACAGTCCATGGGGTCGCAAAGAACTGGACACAACTAGCGACTTCATTCACTCAACCTGTCCAGTAGGAGCCAAGGAGATTCAAACAGGAGTCAGAACAAGAAGAGCCAGGGAAGCGGCGATTCACTGAGACGTTCCTGACCTTAACAGCATCCAGTCCTGGGGAGGGAAGCTGAATGTGATACAACCAACCAGCAGGAGTGGCAGGTGCTGACAAGGGTGGCTTGGATGCCCAGTCACATGCTGGTATGAGCAAAAGGTAGCTGGCATAGTCCGGCAGCCCCCCTCCCAGAGAGGAACACGGTTCATCTCTGTCTCTGAGGCCCCCACCCTCCCACGGATACCCTCTCCTAAAGCATCATCTCATCTCATGTTGTGTTTATTTCCTTTGAGGGAGCAAAGTCCTCCCTTCAAGGAGTTTTGCCTGGCTGAATTCATCCTACACTGATCACTTCTTTCTTTTTCTTTTTATTCTCATTCTTCTGTATAAATTCCTCTTGCTCTACTTTATATTTCTAGTGGTTTCTTTCAGGTGAAGCATAGCCTTCCTTTCAGACTGAAATCTGTGCCCAAGATTACATTGTGTGTGTTCTGATTTGCTTCTTCTGATTCTCCCTAAAATGTCTGATAACTCTGCCGGGTGTTCCTAGGATGCATATTCAATGCTGTTCACGCTGCCCTTCCACCAGCTCCCCAAGAGGAGCGAGCAAGACTGTCCGCTTGGGTCACTGCTACACAGAGTTAGCCCCACAGGTAAGCCATCAACACCCTTTTTTGTTGCATGAGTGACTGAATGAAACATGTGCAGATGAGCTAAACACCGGGTTTATCACCAGAGGGCACCACTCTGCCGCACAAATCTCTCCTCCTGGCCACGCCACACCTCCCATCTTAACCATCATTGAAAGCCCAGTTCACTTGGCCAGCTTCCTAACTCTTTATAATTAAAATGAATTCCAGCAGTTGATCCAGAAAAGACTGGACAAAACCTTATAATGCTTGAAAATGAACATAGTAGCTTGGTTTGCATTTTCTCTTTTGGGATAAATTACCCTGAATATTCATTGGAAGGACTGATGCTGAAGCTTTAATACGTTGGCCACCTGATGTGAAGAGCTGACTCATTGGAAAAGAGACCGACACTGGGAAAGATTGAAAACAGGAGGAGAAGGGGACGACAGAGGAGATGGTTGGATGGCATCACTGACTCAACGGACATGAGTTTGAGCAAACTCTGTGAGATAGTGAAGGACAGGGAAGCCTGGTGTGCTGCAGTCCGTGGGGTCACAAAGAGTCAGCTACAACTTAGTCACTGAACAGCAACAACAACACTGTTGTTTAGTCTCTCAGTTGTATCTGACTCTCTGCGACCCCATAGAATGTAGCCCACCATGGACATCTCTGTCCATGGGACTCCCCAGGCAAAAATACTGGAGTGGGTTGCCATTTCCTTCTCCAGAGGATCTTCCCAACTGAGAGCCTGAACCCTAAGCTCCTGAATTGGCAGGCAGATTCTTTACTGCTGAGCCACCAGGGAAGCCCATGCTCACTGCAAGCAGGATTTAAATAACACGGACATTGACTGTAATTTGATGATATAGACTTAACAATGATTCATGTTTCACATTCCTGGTGAGTTTCCTTTCAGTCTTTTTTTCTGTGTTTATACTCATTCGCAGGCTTGGTGTCATTTCATGGAGGCATTCTTGGATTCTTTTGCCACTCGTCATGTAGTCTTCCAAATTGCTTGTAGCTGTGTTAAAATACTAGGTTAATGCTGGACATGTCAATGCATCCATTGATTAAATTTTGTTTGGAGTCTGAACTCTGAAAGGCATGGATGTGCCCTAAAGGCTGCCATCTTCCCTAAAGGAGACCATCCAAAATCCGACAGCCAGAGCATCTTGTGTGAACCAGCTGGACGAACCTCAGAGAACAAGCAGGTCCCACTACCTGAGATGCAGATAATGTGCTTAGCCAGAAATACTAAAGCTCTTATCTGTTGTAATTCTGGTTGCATGCTCAGTCGCTCAGTCATGTCCAACTCTTTGTGATCCCATGGACTGTAGCCCGCCAGGCTCCTCTGCCCATGGGATTTTCCAAGCAAGAATATTGGGGTGGGTTGCCATTTCCTTCTCCAGGGGATCTTTCTGAGCTAGAGATTGAACCCGAGTCTCCTGCATTGGCAGGCGGATTCTTCACCACTGAGCCTCCTGGGAAGCCAATTCTGGTTCCAGGAATAAATAGTACACTCCTTCCCCTCTGCACAGTCTGCTCACCAGAGAACAGACTCCTACAATATACATCCAGTTTCCTGACACGTTCCTGGGGCGCCTCTAGTTGTTAAGTTGGAGGGAATGTAAATGCATGCTGATTTTATCAGGAAAATTTTGACAGGTCCCTTCCCTTTCACTCAGTGGGGAAAACAACAGTCTTTGATCCTCTTCCTATTGTTTTAGGAGGTGTTTTTTGTTTGTGCCTACAATTAGACAGTCTTGTTTTAAATACTGTGTCCTATTTTTATAACAACACTAGACTGCATTCCAGAAACACCGATTACAGTATTACGCTGGCAATTCCATTGGGTACTTTTTCTGCAAATTTGGCAAAATGGTCCTGGCCAAATGCTTTCATTTTTAGAAAAGTGTCTTCATTAAAGTATGATGCAATCTCTTGTATAAATTCTGCTAGCAAGTTTGGTTTAACTTCTTCTCTTTTCCTTGGCATCCCTTCTTTTTAGAAAAAAAGGCATTGCTTTTTATTCCAACGTTGCTTTCGTCTTTAACTTTCATTTTGGAAAACAATATATCAGTTTTTGACAGCTAAGAGAAACTGCAGTAAGAGAAGATACTAAGGAGAATGGAGTAGAGAAAAGGAGTAATAATAATTTATGGCTCTCCAGGGGTGAATATGAAGTTTAAGCAATTCATAATTTATAAGCCAAACAAAAAAAGTCAGTGGCAGAAGGTAGGTCCTGGTCTGTGGGTTATTCCACTTAGGAGGTAAGCTGATACTTCAGCCATCAAGAAGCATGGTCTCTGCCCACCTGAGGACTGAACCTCAGTCTCCTGCATCGCAAGCAGATTCTTTACTATCTGAGCCACTAGAGAAGCCCATCTGAGCAACGGGTCAACTCAAAGTAGAGAAGTAAAATCATTTCTTCATGTGTTTTAGGTTCACCAAAGTATACAGCAAGTGCTTCTTTAAGAGGCTGCAGAGAACAGGACACGAATGGATGTACAAGCAAGGAAGTACCAATAAGTGCACGGCCGTGCAAGTCCACGGGTCTTGTGGAAGCTGCCTGCTAGTCCCAAGAATCCTGGATCCATTCCATTACCTTTTGCAGTGAAAGTGTTTGGGACTGTGGCCCACTAGACTCCTCTGTCCACGGAACTCTCCAGACAAGAATACCAGAGTGGGTTTCCATTTCCTTCTCCAGGGGATCTTCCTGACCCAGGGGTCGAACCCAGGTCTGCTGCATTGCAGGGAGATTCTTTACTGTCTGAGCCACCAGGGAAGCCCCTCGTTACCTTTGGAGGAGTGGAAAGCAACAGTCCTTCGATGACATCACGTCTGTTTAATTTGGTACTGTTGCTAACAGTTACCTCTTGGAGAAGTAGTGGAAAATGGGAGTTAGTCTTTGCAGGTTCTGCTGGCTCCCTTTCTTGAAGGCTCAGCCTCAGAATTCAGGGCAATTTCAGCAAAGAACCACTTTTAGGTGTTTTCCCGTGAATTCATTCCTCCAGGAACAGCTATTTTGTGATTGCCATCCTTTGAATTGTTTCCATTTTTAAAAAGGTTTTAGATTAGGAGTAAACCAAAATGAGAGGCCACTCTGACAGCTCCAGAGGTTCCCTTATCATTTTAGTTAAACTATAAGGCACCTGGGGCTTCCCAGGTGGCGCTGGTGGTAAAGAACTTGCCTGCCAATGCAAGAGACATAAGAGATACAGGTTCGATCCCTGGGTCAGGAAGATCCTCTGGAGGAGGGCATGGCAACCCACTCCAGTATTCTTGCCTGGAAAATCCCATGGACAGAGGAGCCTGGCAGGCTACAGTCCATGGGGGTCACAAAAAGTCAGACACAACTGAAGCGACTTAGCATGCGTAGGTCACCTAGTATGTGTAAAGCACTCGGCACAGTGTTTGGGTGAGGAGAGCGGTCAAAAGTCCATCATAAACTTTGCTGAGAACTTCAAAGTCGGCTGTTTTCATTGCTTGTGATGAAATCAACCTTCCTTGTGTCATCAGTTCCCCAACACTGGACTTTCCCCAGAAACAAGGGGGAACAGGCAGCCCTTCCTGTGAGAGCAGAGAGGGTGCTTCAGGGGGGAGCGGGGTTTGGGGAACACTCCCATCCCTCCATCCTGCACGCATCTCCAGGGGGACAGGGGGGTGGAAGCAGCTTCTCCTTCTCCATCTCCATAAAACAGTGTCCCCTCCTGTGCCCCCATGAAGGACTCAGTGTGAGCAAGGCCTCCCTGCTGCCTGACGGGCAGCTTTTCTGTAAGGGAGGTGGGAAAAAAGAGGGAACTGTTCTCAGCAAGGAGCAGGTGCTCCATAGAAAATCTAATCTAAGTGGACAGGAGAGTGGGAGGGGCTATTTTACTTAGACAAGGAAGGGCTGTCTCAGTAGATGATGTGGGCAAGGGACCCTGAGTTCTGAGAAGAAGTGACTGTGTAGGGGTCTGGGGACCCCCCTCCCCCACCTCAAGCAAGAGGGCAGAGCAAGTGCCAAGCCCCTGCAGCTGCAGAAACACAGGAAAGGGCAGGGCTTTGCTGCGGTCCCTGGGAGAGGACTTAATATCACCTCCTTAGAAATCCTGCTCCTTATGCAAAGCAATGGGAGGGCAAACATCCTAAAGAGTCCATAAGCTCCCAGACGGAAACAGCAAACGTGCTCCTGCTGTTTCAAGGACAGCCTGTCAGGTATGCATTCGCCAGTGAGAACCAGCCAAGACGATTAGCCACATTTCAGGTGGTTTTCGTAAACGTTGCCCCCTTGAACATAGTAGGGTCTCGGCCCCCTGCTTCTGTCCGGTGAGCTGTTAGGAGGTTTTTGTCATTCGAAGTGCACGTGACCCACTTACCAGCGCATTAAACTCCTCTTAGCACTCAGCAATGTTTTCCATGAGGCTGGACGTGTGACCTAGTAGTCTCCCGGTGCAGGGAGTGAGCGGACAGAGGGAGTTCCATGCCAGTGATGCAACCGTTTTCTTCTCCTGGGTGGGCTTGACAGTGAGGAGCAGGCGCTGATTCCTAGGTACATGGACAGGATGCTGTTAAGTTTCAGGGCTTCTGAGCGGGTGTCACAGGGCCCCAGCCCGATCCTGTGTCTTACAACTGGTGGACTCGGGCAGAAAACGCTCCCAGTAGCCACCTCCCCACAACCTGTACACCTGCCCTCCTCCCACCGAGCCAGGTGGGACTGGTGACTTTGCCCTCTGCAGTCATGTCACCGGCAAGCCCCCGGTCACGCGGTTCCAAGAAGCCAGCCTTTGACACACTGCTCCCGGGCCTCCAGGAAAACCCATTACAGTGACTGATCTTAGGAGGAGCCGGCCTCCCACTTGCTTCCTGGCCACTAGGATGGCACCTGAGAGCAAACCCAGGGGGCAGCCGCTGCTCTGAGCCTCCCCAGCCCTGCCCAGGACCCGGCTGGCCTCGGGTGTGTCTGGGCCATCGAGGGGGTTGCCAAGGGCAACTGAAGAAATAATGAAGCTCCATCAGTTGCTAGGTTAGCAATTTCTTCACGTCCACAGAGCAGCGGCTCCCTCTTCCTGGCCCCAGGGGAACTCCAAACATAGCCAGACGCTTGCGGTGTTCCAATGTCCTCTCCATATTCACTCCTTCTGTTGCTGTGATTAGACTTTTAAAGTGCTTTGTGGGTGCTGGCCAGGAGCATTGCACTGCAAAGTAAGCAGTTTGTTCCTACTCATCAATTCAACAAAGAACCTTTTGGGTGCTGAGCACTGTGCTGGGGGAAGGCGGGGACGAGACCCCCCCCACCTGCCTGTGCGGAACTCGCAGAGTAGAGCAGGAGGGCGGCACAGACCCCCTCCACCCCAACCAACCCCTGGCATAGTAACTGCGTTTGCGAGCGTGGACAGAGTGACACAGGGGAGGAAGGAAGCCTGGAGAATTCTGATCCCGACGTGCTCAAAGGAAAATGGGATCTTCACTCCTTTGTGTCTCATGCTGACGGCTGGGCTGGAGGGCTGTGAATTTAAAGTAGAGAATAAACAACTCAACTGAACACTGTAATGCTATTCATGTGATTAGCATACAAGCCCTGCCCACTGCTCTAACTTTTGTCGTTTGATACGTTTGAAAAAAACCTTTGCTCTTCTTTCACACTGTTGCATGCTCAAGGCCACAGAAAAGTGGGAAATTTGTGGCAGGAAGTACACAAACATCCATACCTTCACACTTAGGATGATTCAAGTTCAACCAGCTGGATACCTAAAATTCTTATTTCAAGTGTTCATTTTTTACCTGCAAATTGTCAGCTTTCTGCTGCCCAAGGGCATATGTTTGGACTTCAGGTATACATTTGGAGATAATTGAAATAGAAGTTAAAACAGAAATTTACAAAGTTTTCCATTATCGTAAATTTTTGTCTGACATACTGAGTTTCTTAGCATAGGTCTATAATTTTCCATTTTACTGAATATTTTCTTGGTTATTAGGCCTATTGGTAATAGGCATAAGGCCTATGGTAATTTTATCGTGTATGTGTGCTCAGTCGGTTCAGTTGTGTCTGACTCTTTGCGACCTTTTGGACTGTAGCCCGCCAGGCTCCGCCGTCCATGGGATTCTCCAGGCAAGAATACTGGAGTGGGTTGCCATGCGCTTCTCCAGGTGACCTTCCCGACCCAGGGATTGAACCTGCATGTTTCATGTCGCCTGCATTGGCTGGTGGGTTCTTTACCACTAGCGCCATCTAGAGTTTGTAACACATTCTTTTACAGCCCGAGTTAGCTTCGAGACCTGGTGACGCTATGGCGAGGGTTCTGCCTTCCTTTGCTGTCCTCCTCTCGGGGTGTTTGACTCCTCCCCTGAGCTGCCACGGTACTGAGGAGTGGGAGTCCTGTCCAGGTTTTGAGGCAGCAGTTTTCCGGAGAGGACGCACAATTCTAATAGCGAGAGGAGTGTGTCCTTCCCTCCCCAACATGGCGCCCTTGAAAAAATGGAGCACGTTTGGTCACGTGTTCAGCTGCTGTGTCAACCCCACTAGGCAGCCAGCGACATTCTACCTGGGAGTGATGCTCAACCAACAGCATCTGAAATCACAGCAGCGTTATCCCACCAATGAGTGCTGGGTACAGCTGGCATTCCTTTGCTGATGATGTCCTATATCCAAATGGAAATGAGGAGTGAGGAATACAGCCAGGGTTTCAATTTCCATCAGTCCCCAAATTTAAAATTCTCTTAGGAGGGGAGACGTGACTTCGAAGTTCTTCAAAAACACAGTCACGTGCTTCCCAAACCAATACTTAACATTCATGTGGTTGATTCACGGCTACTTCTTTCTTGCCTTTTTTTTTTTTTTGCCTTTCTGTTCTCTGCGTGCTTTCATCTCTCTCATATAGCTATTAGATATATAATTACATAATACATATAATTAATAAGAGTAAAGCTGGCATCTCAGGTGGGGGATGCAGATGCTGGACTGTGTACCTCATCATTGCTTAGACCTGCCTCTCTAGACGGTGATCAACACAGAATATGTATGTTATCTATGACATTCTGAAAGAGACAAAACTGTGAAGACAGAGATCCAATTACAAAGAGAATCAGTGAAGGAAGATCAGTGGATGCCAATGGTTGGGAGGCAGGAGGATGTGAAGGAGCAGAAGGAAGGAAATCTGGGGTGATGGGACATCTTTCATCTCGACTATGATGGTGTTTACACGGCTTTGTGTCTTTGACAAGCACTGGGAGGCTGTATGTCAAAAGAGTGACTATTACTAAATTTGAATTTACAAAAAAATAAAAATAAAAAAATCACCCCCTCTGGATTAGCATGTGCACATTCGTCATTTCTCTTCAAATGGTACGTTTAATATCTGCATTCTAAAATGGTGTGCAAGTTAAAAGGAAAAAGAACCATTAAAAGGTGCTGAAGTCTAAAGATGTACATACTTAAGGGTTTAGTAGTAAAACATAATCTATAACTTTTACTAATCCGTAACTTTGAAATGCATCAAAAAAGAAAAAATAGAGAGATGAAGTGATGGGCATATGAAAGGACAGATGGATGGCCAGTGATATGATAAAACAGATAAAGCAAGATAATAAATGTAGAGCCACGTGATGAGCACTGTACAATTCTTTAACTTTCCTGTATATTTAAAATACTTAGAATACAATTTTGAGAAAAGATCAATATGTGTCAAAATGTTCAACTTGTCATTGTAAGTTGAATAGTGTTAAAAGAACTGATTTAGTTTGTGAATACTTAGGACATTTGAGATTTGTTATGTATCCCTGGTGGCTCAGATGGTGAAGAATCTGCCTGCAATGCAAGAGACCTGGATTCGATCCCTGGGTCGAGAAGATCCCCTGGAGAAGGGAATGGCCACCCACTCCAGTATTCTTGCCTGGAGAATCTCAAGGACAGAGGAGCCTGGCGGGCTACAGTCCATGGGGTCGCAAAGAGTCGGACACGACTGAGCGACTAACACGTTAACACTTTATGATTTTAGTATCTTAGATCAGGGCTGGCAAATTTTTTTCTGTAAAGGACCAGATGGTAAAAATTTGACCCTTCTTGGGTCATTCGGTTTCTGTTTCAACTACTCACCTTTCTCACTGGACCTCAAAAGCCACCATAGGTAATATGTAAATAAATCTGTGCACTCATGTTCCAACATGATTTTACTTACAAAAACAGACAGCATGATGGGTATGATCCATGGGCCAGAATTTGCTAATTGTTGATTTTAAGCTTGCCCAGTTATTGGAAATATTTAAATTGAATATGCACCATTAACTTATTAATACATTAATATTTTAAGGAAATTCAATTAAATAAATTCAATTAAGGGAGTTCAGTTGGGTCAAGACTTGAGTTGGTCTAACATTAATCGTAATAATAATAATCAATCACAATCAGAAAGTGATTGTTTTATTTTCTTAGTTTTGGTGGTCTAATCAGATCTATGATAGAAACTTAAAAGGAAGAAAAAACTTATTTTCAAAATGTATCCACTTTAGTCATTGGACATTGATTTACAGCCCAATTAGCTATAATTAATCTTCTCTGCACCCAATTTTAGCATATCAAAAGTTCACACCCATATAAACTAAGGTAAGGCATTTGGGTTCATTTAAAGTAAATCTGTAAGTTATCAGAGAGTTTTATCAGGCGCACAACTGGATTTAGATTTGTTGGGAATATTGCTCTGCTGCTAAGTGGAGAATGGATTTGAGGATGGGAGATAATTTGGAGGTCACTGAAGCAAGAAAGCATGAAATGACGGTCACAAGGATTCAAGGTGTAATTTAACCAAATGTGAGACATTAAGCAAAGACAGCTTCCCTGTCTTTGGCTTGAGCCCCCAGGTGGATATAAAGACTATTAACAAGATGGCAGCCCAAAGGAGGAACAGTTCTGAATCTCTGTCCATGGGATTTCCCAGGCAAGAATACTGGAGTGTCTTGCTGCTTTCTTTTCCAGGGGATCTTCCTGACCGAGGGATCGACCCTGGGTCTCCCACACTGCAGGCAGCAGATTCTTTACCATCTGAGTCACCAGGGAAGCCCTGACTTCTGCCAAATTGGACACAAATAACAGCCCAGGGGTGGCCTCAGAGGTCCTGAGGGTGGGTTGGGAGTCCAAGATGGGCAGCTGTGTCCTGTGAACTTCCAGGGACCAGGTTCCTCCTCCTTTGCTGCTCTGCTGTCCTTTGAGAGTTTGGGTGTTTTCTCCTGTGTCTGTGCTGTAACCTCAGTCTGTGTTATAGGAAGGAAAGAGCGGAAGCAAAGTTCCGTCATACCTGCTTCAACCCCATTACCTATAGGTAGTCATGTGACCAGAAGTACCTTCAAGGGAGGCTAGAATGGGTGTTCTCAGGTGGATGTCCATGCCCCCAGATACAAGTTGGAGGTTTCTCCAACTAGGTGTTCTGAGATCAATCAACAGCTTTCATTTCAGGACTTCCCTGGCGGTCCAGTGGTTAGGATTCTGTGCTTCCACTGGAGGGGGCCCAGGTTCAGTCCCGGGTCAGGGAACTAAGATCCTGCATGCTGCATGATGTGGCCAAAAAACCAATATTACAATTTTCTTTTCGAGATCCAAAATAAATATAGAGTTGGCAGTTGGATGTATAAAGTTGCAGTTACGGGAGAGTTTCAGGCTGGAGAGAAACAGGTGCTCTGTAAGAATATTGAGGATAGAGGCATTTAATGAGACTTAGATATACCCACTATATATTTCTTGGTTCTCATTTTAGAAACGACTGTTCCTTTCTGGCCATTACAGAGTCCTTCAGAATAAAGGACTATCCAGGTGTTCTCCACTGATAAACAGACCAGCTTGTGAGCTTTGGCCTTTTGATGGCAGAGGACAGCCAGGTAAGGCTAGATGGGTTGTGATTACTCTGTAAGCCTCACCTCCGTGCCGGGGACCCTGCAGCAATCAGCAGATGAAAACATAATAAAGAGATCAAAGGATGTACAGGGACCTGGGATATGAAATAACAGAGTCACAAAAGGCAGTTTGGAGAAAATTATGATAAAGAGCAGCCTCGGGATAGTAATTTTCCATCTGAATCTACCTTCAGTTCAGTTCAGTCGCTCAGTCGTGTCCAGCTCTTTGTGACCCCATGGACTGCAGCATGCCAGGCCTCCTTGTCCGTCACCAACTCCTGGAGTTTATTCAAACTCATGTCCATTGAGTCGGTGATGCCATCCAACCATCTCATCTTCTGTCGTCCCCTTCTCCTCCCGCCTTCAATCTTTCCCAGTGTCAGGGTCTTTGCTAATGAGTCGGTTCTTCTCATCAGGTGGCCAAAGAATTGGAGTTTCAGCTTCAGCATCTGTCCTTCCAAAGAATGTTCAGGACTGATTTCCTTTAGGATGGACTGGTTGGACCTCCTTGCAGTCCAAGGGACTCTCAAGAGTCTTCTCCAACAGCACAGTTTAATCTACCTTAGTTCATTCTTTTTGCATAATTATAAATAATGATGTGACTAATTATGACCTAAAAGCCCAAACCAAAACTTTTTACATGTTTGGTGGCCATTCTGCAGGGAACAGGTGGAGCCTTTGTCCAAATCTCAATTTGGGTGTTGAGGATATTCTATACATCAGGAGAATTTGGGGGAAAGATACTGCCAGGCACACCCAGTGTGGGTGGACTTAGGCAGAAAGGATGATTTCCCTTTAGATGGCTCAGGGGCAGAACTGGGGAAAAGTTCCCATGTGTAGGAGGTTCACATTTCCCACCAGTGCCTAAAAGATGAAGGGCAAACCTGGCCTTTCTTCTCATCGGTCTGTCCAGATATGGGCAAAAGGGGAAAGTTACAGTGGAGCCTGGGCTTCCCTGATAGCTCACTTGTAAAGAATCCGCCTGCAATACAGGAGACTCCAATTTGATTCCTGGATAGGGAAGATCCACTGAAGAAGGGATAGGCTACCCACTCCAGTATTGTTGGGCTTCCCTTGTGGCTCAGCTGGTAAAGAATCCACCTGCAATGAGGAAGACCTGGGTTTGATCCCTGGGTTGGGAAGATTCCCTGGAGAAGGGAAAGGCTACCCACTCCAGTATTTGGCCTGGAGAATTCCATGGACTATAACCCTAACCCTAATTGCATTCATCTCACACGCTAGTAAAGTAATGCTCAAAAGTCTCCAAGCCAGACTTCAGCAATATGTGAACCATGAACTTCCTGATGTTCAAGCTGGTTTTAGAAAAGGCAGAGGAACCAGAGATCAAATTGCCAACATCTGCTGGATTATGGTAAAAGCAAGAGAGTTCCAGAAAAACATCTATTTCTGCTTTATTGACTATGCCAAAGAATTCTGCGTGGAGAGTGAAAAAGTTGGCTTAAAGCTCAACATTCAGAAAATGAAGATCATGGCATCTGGTCCCATCACTTCATGGGAAATAGATGGGGAAACAGTGGAAACAGTGTCAGACTTTATTTTTGGGGGCTCCAAAATCACTGCAGATGGTGACTGCAGCCATGAAATTAAAAGACGCTTACTCCTTGGAAGGAAAGTTATGACCAACCGAGATAGCATATTCAAAAGCAGAGACATGACTTTGCCAACAAAAGTCTGTCTTGTCAAGGCTATGGTTTTTCCTGTGGTCATGTATGGATGTGAGAGTTGGACTGTGAAGAAGGCTGAGTGCCGAAGAATTGATGCTTTTGAACTGTGGTGTTGGAGAAGACTCTTGAGAGTCCCTTGGACTGCAAGGAGATCCAACCAGTCCATTCTGAAGGAGATCAGCCCTGGGATTTCTTTGGAAGGAATGATGCTAAAGCTGAAACTCCAGTACTTTGGCCACCTCATGTGAAGAGTTGATCATTGGAAAAGACTCTGATGCTGGGAGGGATTTGGGGCAGGAGGAGAAGGGGACGACAGAGGATGAGATGGCTGGATGGCATCACTGACTTGATAGACGTGAGGCTGGATGAACTCTGGGAGTTGGTGATGGACAGGGAAGCCTGGAGTGCTGCGATTCATGGCGTCGAAAAGAGTCGGACGTGACTGAGCGACTGATCTGAACTGAACTGATACAGTCCATGGGGTGGCAGAGAGTGAGACACAGCTGAGCGACTTTCACTTTCATTTTCACTTTCATGGTGGGGCCCAGAAAGAAGCAATCAATCACACATTAATGATGGAGACAAAATCTTTACTACATTAAAGCTAGTTAGAAATAAGGCAGGAGACAGAAATGGCAACCCACTCCAGTATCCTTGCCTGGAGTATCCCATGGACAGAGGAGGCTTGTGGGCTCCAAACCATAGAATCTCAAAGAGTCAGACACAACTGAGCACACAGGACTCCATATTGTTGTTGTTAAGTTGCTGAGTCATCTCTGACTCTTTGCAGCCCCATGGACTGTTGCCCACCGGGCTCCTCTGTCCATGGGATTCTCCAGGCAAGAGTACCAGAGTGAGTTGCTATTTCCTAGTCAAGGGGATCTTCCCAACTCAGGAATCGATCCTATGTCTCCTATGCCTCCTGCATTGGTAGGCAGATTCTTTACCACTAGTACTGCCTCAAGTTCGGTATGCTGTGCTTAAAAATTATAAAATGATACATCCCATAATAATGATGCTGTTATGTTAGGAAAGGTCTCCTCTGTGGGAGTGTTAGGAGAAACATAAAGTGTTAGGAGCAAGCAAAAAAAAAGACCCAGTTAAAAGTTGTTCTTTCACTGGCTCTGCATGCGTGTATGTGTGTGTGTGTGTGTGTGTGCGTGTGCTCAGTCGTGCAAGACTCTGCGACCCCATGTTTCCAGGGGATTTTCCCAGCAAAAATCACTGGCTCTGTGACCCTAGTTAAATAATTATTCCATTTGTCTTAACCTCAGTTTCCCCAAATGTAAAATGTTGATGATAAATGTACACAATTCACAAAGCTGAACAGACTTTCTAGGTGGGTATACATAAGGTATTTCATGTTTGACACATTTTAGCACTTCATGTATATTATACAGTATTGCTGTTACTAAAATAATCTTTTAAATACAAAGTCAATGGTCATCTTTAGACGCTTTCAAGGTGTCCCACAAAAAGAAGTGGTTCAAAGCCAATACATAAAGGATTTGGCTGAGGATTCCATTAAATTACAGATTTCATCCCCTTTTAGAAAATCTTAGAGACAGCCTTGAACTCAGCATATCTCTCTATAAAAATCTAGAAAGGGCCTGGGAGTCCTTCCTGGAAAAGGGTGAGTGTCCTTGAGAGAAGGACCTCCTTCTAGCAGCCAGAGCAAGGCTGGCCAGATGGCCAATTTCTATCATAGACAAGCAATCACACAGTTTTATTGGTACAGTGTAATCTCAAAGTAGCAGAACATCCCTTTAAAGGCAAGCACTCTGGAGAGGCATATAGAAACCAAGCCAGTGATAAGAAACTTCAAATGCTCTATGCCAGTGGAAATACACAACGAAACATACCTAAAGTGTGAGCGCAACATAGAACAATGTGGATAGTGTCAGAGTCCTTTCTCACTGGGGACAGACACGTTAGGGGCAGGGAGAAGAGGAGGTACTTCTCCCAGAAGGTACCGGGGACCATTATTCCCCATCCAGGTAGAGAGGGGAGCTGTGGCCCCCAGCAGACCCAGGATGGCCTCCCCCAGTGTAGACTTGGTGAGCAGAGTCCCCAGCCAGATCTCGCTCTCCGGAAGGTGGAGGACACGCCCACGGCTCCGCATCCAGGTTGTTCACTGTCCGCCTCATCTGGGGTCATAACCCCAGCATCTCACCAAGGGACTCGAGTCGGCAGTGGTATGCGGGAGGTTTTGTTTCATACATGCATAAGTGGAAGTGAAAGTGTTAGTCACTCCATCGTGTCTGACTCTTTGAGACTCCATCAGACTCCTCGGGCCGTGGGATTTCCCAGGCAAGAATACTGGAGTGGGTTGCTCTTTCCTTCTCGAGGGGATCTTTGCAATCCAGGGATTGAACCTGGGTCTCCCACATTGCAGGCAGATTCTTTATGGTCTGAGCTACCATAGCAGAATGTCAAATTTTGTGGGAGAGGGAGGGAAGGGGGGAAGGTTTTTCTTTAAAAAATGAAAACAAAGTCCTCTAATAAAAAGAACCAAAAAGAAATAAGAAACACTAGTTGATTTGCCCACCTTTCTTATTTGTTATGTACCTAGTTGGAACTGTGATTGTATATTACTTGGCTCCAAAGAACAATAGGACTCAGCCCTAACGAAGCTTACAATCAAAAAGAAGCATGAATATCTATTACTCAAACACTCAGGTGCCTAAGACCCTTTTGGAAACATGAGGTCTGATCTCACCATGAAGTGTAACCTTGGAGTCACTTTGCAAAACTAATTGCCTAAACATCCCTCCACATG
Source organism: Bison bison bison (assembly GCF_000754665.1). Taxonomy (NCBI): domain Eukaryota; kingdom Metazoa; phylum Chordata; class Mammalia; order Artiodactyla; family Bovidae; genus Bison; species Bison bison. The sequence continues at coordinate 5,630,480 of NW_011494949.1, forward strand.
TTAAATGCAAAATGTATATTGTGCAGTTCTCATACCCATGTGTTGCTGAATGACTGAATGCTCAGTTGCTAAGTCATGTCTGACTCTTTGCAAGCCCGTGGACTGTAGCCCACCAGGCTCCTCTGTCCAGCGGGTTCTCCAGGCAAGAATACTGGAGTGGGTTGCCATTTCCTCCTCCAGGGGATCTTCCCCAGCCTGGGATCGAATCCTCATCCCTTGTGCATCTCTTCCTGCGTTGGCAGGCAGGTTCTTTACCGCTGAGCCACCTGGGAAGCCCAAATGACTTGTACTATATAATAATAGCAATAATATATATAATATAGTAATATATAATAATATATATATATTATATATACAGAGAAGGCAATGGCAACTCACTCCAGTACTTTTGCCTGGAAAATCCCATGGATGGAGGAGCCTGGTAAGCTGCAGTCCATGGGGTTGCGAAGAGTCAGACACGACTGAGCGACTTCACTTTCACTTTTCACTTTCATGCATTGGAGAAGGAAATGGCAACCCACTCCAGTGTTCTTGCCTGGAGAATCCCAGGGACGGGGAAGCCTGGTGGGCCGCCGTCTATGGGGTCGCACAGAGTTGGACACGACTGAAGTGACTTAGCGGTAGCAGCATATTATATATAATATATATTTTACTGAAAATGATAATATATGGTACCACATATATAATAATATCTTGTGTTATGTATTTGTGTTATATATGCTAAAGGGCTTCCCTTGTGGCTCAGCTGGTAAAGAATCTGCCTGCAATGCAGGAGACCTGGGTTCGATCCCTGGGTTGGGAAGATCCCCTGGAGAAGGGAAAGGCTACCCAGTCCAGTATTCTGGCCTGGAGAATTCCATGGACTGTACAGTCCATGGGGTCGCAAAGAGTTGGACACTACTGAGTGATTTTTTCACTTTCATTTTCTTTCACAGATTATAAAATCACACAATAATATTATTTACTAATATACCATAAAATTATATCATATATTACCATCATTACTTTATATGGCTAAATAATGTCAATACAAATAGATAATAACGTGTAATATATTATAATTTATTGTTGCATATGTATCAGTTCAGTTCAGTCCCTCAGTCATGTCCAACTCTTTGTGACCCCATAGACTGCAGCACGCCAGGCCTCTCTGTCCATCACCAACTCCCAGAGTTAAGCCAAACTCATGTCCATCACATCGGTGATGCCATCCAACCATCTCATCTTCTGTCGTCCCCTTCTCCTCCCGCCTTCAATCTTTCCTACCATCAGGGTCTTTTCCAATGAGTCGGTTCTTCACGTCAGGTGGGCGAAGTATTGGAGTTTCAAATAACTGTATTTTAGACTTGCCAGGTAGTCGAGTGTAAACATTTTTTAAAAATTCATTTAATTATAAATCTCCAGATGCTTCATGTCATTTTTGTTCTTTGTTCTGTGATGCCAAAAATTCACTTGGGAACTTCTCGTGTAATTCTTTGAAAAATAACAGGAGGTGATATGAGTGAAGAAGATTTGAAGGTCAGCCCAGGGTGTGTGGTTGTTGCGAACACTTTAGAGAGTTAAGAGGTTAGGAAATTGTGTAGTTACTGAAACAAATCTTTGTCTTTACCATCTCTAAGGTAAAAGTTTTGCTGAATTGTTGAGGGAGAAGATTTGTTTTTAACTTAAATGAAGTTATATTTTTTTGGTATATATATATATGCAAATAAAAGACCTTTTCCCTTCAGATTGTCTTTGAGGGAGTTCCTGTCTTCTGAACTTAGCAGAAAGGAGCAACCGAAATTTATTCTATTAGGAAAAAGGAAAGAACAACAAAGTAAATGAATTACCTTCCTTAGCTTGCTGGAAGGTCACCATGTCCCACTTTGATATTCCCTTAATGTTTAATTCGTCTGGATGCCAAGCAAAAACTGGCTGAAACTCTTCATCAACAAGATCCAAGCCAGTGCAGTGGGCCAAACAGGACGGTTAAAATTAAATCTGAGTAGGAGGACATTTAGTGGTTGCCAGGGGACAGAGACGGGTGGGGCGTATACAGTGACAGAACAGACCTGCATCTTCACTGTGATGGGGTCACTCACGGAATCAGGTTGACTAGAACTGCACAGACAGACAGACAGACACACACACACACACGAGCGCATGTAAATACTGGTGGAAACTGAACACAGTCTGTCGTCTGGCCAACAGGATTCTACCCACGCCAGTTCCTGGGTTTTGACGTTGTCCTACATTCATATAAGATGTCACTACTGGTTCATGAGACTGTTTTTTGTAACTGCTTATGAGTCTATGCTTCTTTCAAAAGAAAGGTTTAAAAGCTAATATTCAAAGAAGGTAATGGTATTTAACCCTATTGAATATGGCTTTTAACAAAAGGACGCCAGCCTTCCATCCAATTTACAGAAATCTGACCGTGGAAATTGCTGTCTCTTGGAAATAATTATGAATAGGTGAAACTTAAATGCTTAAGTTCCATTATTTTCTTCTTTACTTCTTTAGATCATTTTATTTCTTTTAGTTTTTTTATTGCTTAGGTCATCAGTAGCTTAAAAGTTATTTATAACCCACCATAGTATTAATTATCTGCTATTTTAAAGCAGAGAGTTGACAATTTCAATAGAACCTTCATGGATTATGAGTGTTTATAATTTTTACAAATTATATTGTGTTTATATTATTATTTATACTATATTATTTACAAATAATATTTGTTTTGTATTATTTACAAATAATATTTAAAGTAGTAGAGATCAATTTTATAGTGATAGTATAAGATACTCTAAGAATAGCATGATAAAATTTCAACGTTTAGTTCTCTAACGCAAATAGAACTTCTTAAGCTGAAACTCCTGGTCCATCATCATTCACAAGCACCTTGAACAAGCTTCACTTGCTAGGTGGTTCACTGTTGGGGGTAAGGACACTTAAGCTATATGTATTTTTTGATTTCCAGCCCCCAGCATAGGACCAGGCTCAGGATGCAGGCTCCACGTGGTGCATTTGCTGGCTCACCAACATACACCCTCCTGACACACATAGCCCAGCAGCGCTGTGCTCCCTGTGCCGCGGGAACCCGTCCTCGCTGGTAGATGGTAAGGGTAAAGAAAAGAGACTTCCCGTATTGCTCAGAGAGGTAACGGCATTAGAAATGATCAATTTCCCATTTCTAGCAGACTCTAAAAGTGACTTTGCTGGGAGTCAGTTTTATAAATAGGAGGGCAAAGGTGACCCGTCTCTCCAGGCACAGAAAGCAAACACTCTGTGGCGCTCAGCCTGACAGTTACTTCTGCATCTGATCCTCTATTTTCCGCCTGATTCTTCCTTCTGAAGCTGATTTCCCGCAAGTGAGTGAATGCTGTCTGACTTTCATTTAAACACGTAAACTTAAAAATCTCACCTGACCTCCTGGTGGCTATAGAGAAGCAGGCAATTTCCCCTTCTCCCTTGTGAGTCCTATGAAGCCGAGGTGAGCTCATCTGGAAGTGAGTTATGGAGCTGACTCCATGAAGGGCAATCGTCTGTCAACCCGAGTTGAGGGAAACGAGGGAATTCTCCTACAGGGGCTCACTGCTAGCTACACCATTAGACAAGGTCCTCAGATCTCACCTCTGCCGTGGGTCACTCTTACTAAGATGCCTCCTTGGAACAAGGGTGACTCACAGAGACCAAAGCTCTGCCATGACCTCTGGCTTGGATCTGAGTGGGAGAGAGTGTGTCCCAGGCTTGACCCCCAAAAGGAACAATTAAAAACTCGTAAACTTGGTGCACATCAAACAACCATCTCTTCCTTTTTATTTCCCAGATGCAAGATGGTCCTGCAACAAAATGCTGCAGATTGGAAAAAAGCAGAATTTGTTCCCGAAGTTTTAAATGTCTATGGAGATACGTTCTGTGAGAGAGGTAGCTTGCCTGTCCTCGGCCTTGAGGAATTTGGAATAAGATGGAGAAATGGGTCAGCTCGTCACCCTGAGCTGCAGGTGGGGCATTTTTCTCTCTGGCCACGGAAACTTCAAGCGGTGAGACTGGGACGATCCACACTCCCCTGGAGTGGACACGAATAAAGAGTTTCAGAAGTCAGCTAAAATCAGAGCAGTGAGCCCCTCTGACCTGCCCTTTGCTTGCCCCTTTGTCATCTTCAGAGGTTCGCTGAGTCCGATAAGACAAGGCAAACTCAGGGTGGATCTGGAGGGGTCACTGTACAGAGGGAAGAGCTGCTGAGGCGTGTGTGGCTAGGGAGTCCTCAGGTTGATTGCCTTCATGGGGACAGCTGCTGGCTTGGCCAGGCATGTAGGCTGAGCAGGACCCCTGGGGAGAGAGCCCCTGTCAGGAAACCCGGAAGAGTTCCGATCAGACAGAGGTGGGTTGAGGGGCAGAAGGCAGTGATGAAAGATCCCAGCCGAGCAGAAAGCTGGGGCTGAGGATGAGTCCCTGCAGGCTTGACTGACAGCTCAAAGACTGCATTTGACTCATCTGATGAAGAAATTCTGCTTCATGGTAAACACGTAGTACTGCCCAGGTCAGACCAAGTCTCCTGTGTCACGGAGCTTACATTCTAGTGCAGTTGACAAATACATCCATGAAGGAGGGAGCCACTTTAGATGCTTATGGGGTGGTGAGGGGAGAATGCAGAGGGGAGGGAGGGTGCCCCAGGGGCGTTACTTCAGCCAGGTTGTGGTAGGGGAGGGTCTCTGAGGAGGGGCTGAGGAGCTGCTGCTGGAGATCTTGGGCAGAACTCGTAGGGAGCTAGAAGAGCAGGAGGCAAAGCTGGTGGGAGAGGCTATGGCATTTTTGAGAGCCAGTGAGGATGCCTGTGTGCCTGGATGTCGGTCAGCTGTGACCCCCATGACACTGGAAAGAAGCCTTAGGACCCTGAGGAATGACCTAGATCCCACCACATCGATAAACAGAGGATGTTACAGTCGTCTGTAATGGTGGATGGTGAGCTGACGAGCCCTGAGGGGACTCAGGAAGGACTCAGGACTAACGCCTGCCATCTAGCAGCCAGGAGACCTCAGCCGCTTCCTACTGTGAGCCCTGAGAAAACTCAGGAAGTGAAAACACAGGTCACTGACCCCAGACAGCTGAGATGCATATCAAAGGCATGGTTTCAGTGAGCCCAGACTTTGGAATCTTTCTATACACAGGAAAGCACTAAATTCCTTAACTTGAGGTATCTGGTTTTCCTTTAGTTAACAATAATCTTTTGACTGTAGACTACATGCTCTTTGTTGCAAAACTTCTATATAACCTCTCACCAGCCCCTCCCCCCGCCCCAACCTCCTTGGAGCAGCCCTCTCAGGGTTACTTGAGATGCTGTGTTCTGGCCTTGAATTCGCAAAATTCTCACTGAATAAAATATAACTCTCAATATTTTAGGTTGTGAGTATTTTCTAAGTTGACAACCCAAATAAAAATTTTTTTTCCCTTTGGTTTCAAGTTCAGGGTGTTTATAGAATCTATACCTCTCTCTGTTTAGTGCTATAAGTACTTTGGGGGTGGGCTTCTGGTTTCTAATATTTTCTTACACTTTGGATGCAAAGGAAGAGGGATTCTATAATGCAATTTCCATTCTCCATGTTAAGTTGCAAGTTCATGTTAATAGCAAACCTCCAATGTGTTTATTAAAAAAAAATTCTTATAACTTTGTCTTTTGGCATCTTTTTGCAGGATTAGCTGATTTTGTTTTCAATTTGTTTTTAAATCAAGTGATGCCTTTTTGGTTCCATAGTTAACAAAGGCTCCCCAGCGCCTACAGAGCACTTAGCATACAAAGCAACAGGAGAGAAGAGACAGTACTTTGGCCAGATATGCCTCCTTCCTGCCATGTCCTTAGGCCACAGAGGACCAGATAGCAACCCTAAACCCAGACCTCATACTGGAAGCTCAGGTGGAAAAGCAAATCTGCCCTGGATTTGGCAAGAAGTGGGTCAAATCACCAGCATCATATCAGAGCAAGGAGGATGTATTGGCTCAGCTGGTTCATCCAGAGCAGGATAGAGAGAATTCTACAGGAAGTCTGATCTCTGGTGGCCCTGGCCTGCAGCAGCCTGAAGCGGGGCTTGGGTTCCCAGCCAGAGACTGAGACTGGTTCGAGGTGGTGAGAGCAACAAATCTCAGCCACTAGTCCAGTGCGGTCAGTGACAAGGCCCTGGATTTTCAGCTTTGCAGAAAAGAATTCCCACAAGGACGGAAAGTAGTGAAGCAAGTACAGTATTTATTAGGAGGAGAAAGAGCGCAGTGTGTGTGGACAGACACTGGCAGGCTCAGGGAGAGACAGTTGCTGAGTCGCACTCTCATAGCAGTTTGGATTACTTTAATGGGATGTTTCTTCCAGGTTTTCTTTGGCCAATCATTTTGATTTGCCGGGTTCACAGTCTTTATTTGGTATATCTCAGGATTCTCCTGTGTAACAGAATGTGTCTCTTAGCCAAGATGGATTCTTCTGCAGAGGGCTATGGGTAATAAGCGTCTCTTGGCATCAGTCCCCTTTGACCTCCAAGGAGCCTTTGGGCACATGTGTGATCGAGGAGATGTCCTGACTTCAAGAATGAGAACTATGTCATCTGGCAGGACCCAGCCTCTTCTCTCAGTTGTTCTGCTATTCTTGTCTCGAAGTTTCATCCATAGGGAATGAATCTCCTATTGCTTCACTGTAGGTCAGGGTGGGGGCAGGGGGGTGGGCTCATCTACCTCCTCCCTCAAGTTCACAATCACAGTTTATCATGCATCACAGCAGAAAGGAGCACTCCTAGTAAATGACAGACTAGGAAGGCAAAAGGAAAATAAAATTCAAGGAGCATGAAGGAATCTGTCGCAATTGTTTCCAGCTGTGTGACAAGTTAATGCGTTATGCACAGGATGGGGAACATATGTATACCTGTGGCGGATTCATTTCGATATTTGGCAAAACTAATATAATTTTGTAAAGTTTAAAAACAAAATAAAATTTAAAAAAAGAAATTAAAAAAAAAAGAAATAACAGCTCAAAGACCATATGAATAAACAAGCAAATGGGATGGAAAGGGAGAGGGTGTGCCCAAGAAGACACATTTGAAGAACAAAATATTCTTAGTGGATTAGGAAGTAAAACAGACAGTGAGGAAGAGTATGGGACCCAGACTATAGTCAAATAATTCACTAAGAAAACTGGAGATGATCAAAGTACAGACAATTAAAGCAATATTTTGTTTTATAATCAGAGAAACTAGTAGGTATGGAAAACAGACTAAAATGATCTGATATACTTGCTAGCCCTGAGGATGAAATCACATACACTTCAAAAGGACCTTGAAAAAGTCCTTGAGTTTGTAAAAGAACCAAATCTACAGTTGGAAAGTCACATTGGGTTCACAAAAAATGATACACAGCCTTCAACATGAAAATAATTCTGGGGAGAAATTGAAGGACAAAGGATAGGAGAACAAGTCAACCCTGACTACTGAGTGCAATAAAGATCTGACATTGCCCAGGAAACAAAATACTGGAAGAATATTAGTGTCTGCTGAAACATCACTGATGAATAAAGACATATAAACATGAATGGAGTAGGATATACAATTCCTACCATCCCTTCTGGGACTTCACGTTACTTAACCTCATTCTTTCTCTGTAACAAGGTCCTTGTTCCTTCTGTCTACAGCACTGTGCTCCTTTCCTGGGCCTGGCTCCTACATCAGCCCCTCATACCCTTAGCTGACCTCTGGTTTCAGCTCTGCAACCTTCCCTTGTCTCTCATGGTTCTCCCACCCAAAGGTGATTGCCTAAGGTTTCCACGTATCTTCTTTCACATTTCTGAAAGGGAGGGGAGAAACCTTAATGGTACATCTGCTCTTGTAATACCATCTGGAATTACAAAGATTTAATGGTCTACCCACTAAAGAAGGGATTTAATAATTCAAAGAGAATTACTGTATTGAAATCAAAGCTACTTTAAAACTTCCAAATTCTTATGCATAGGTTCTCATTAGTTCTTTGTTGTCCCAAGTCCATGTTCAAGACAACAACAGGCAAAGTTGACTGGATCTCCTGACCGCAGACAGTGGCTACTTTAGGACTTTCTACAAATTTATGAATGACACCTACCACATGGCCTATATTGACATTTAATTATGACACATCTCTGAATTATAATTTAATAGAGTGTGTAGTAACAATCTGATGGTTAGGATAGGCTTAGGGAGACAGCTAAGATTTCTCTAGACTCCTTAATAGAAGTTCTAATAAGTGAAGAATAATAAGAAAACATCTCATTAAATCCCAAATGTTTAAATTCATATTTTTTTCAATCACATTTAGTGTGAGTTAAGGGTATTTCCACACCACACTGCATTTATTTATTTATTTATTCATTCATTTAATGAACATTTATTGAGAATTTGCTGTATATTAGGCATGGGGGATATTTATTTAAGAGGAATTGCCTTTGTTCTAAGAGGCTTAGAATCTAACAGGAAGACTACACCACAAAGTTGAAGGTTTCAGGTAGACTCACCTTTGGATTATAAAGGTCAGTCTCTCTAGTTCAAATTCAGATGTCACCTTAACTGTGTACATGACTTTAAGAAAGTTATGTCACTTCTCTGTGCTGTAGATTTCTTACTTTTGAAGTCAGGACAATTTTAAAGTCAACCCTCAAAGGGTTGTTGAAAGAATGAAATAAGATAATACCTGTGTACCACTTAATATAATGCCTGGCATAGCAAAAACTCAAAAATATTTAAAAATAAATAGTATTATGTGAATCTCTGCATACTACATTTTAGAATTATTTCAGAGACAGGACAAACTTTTGAGATCATTGAGTTTAGCTCCTTTAATTGATAATGAAAGAAGCTGGAGTTCAGAGACCATGAATGATTTGCTCAACATATGTTGATTCATTCAGTTAGCAAATACTCAGTAATCAGCTACTCTGCCTCAACTGCTAGAGGTGGAGTGGAGTATAGATAAGAATTAGACAACCCTTGCCCTCGTGAGTTACAGTCTTGATATGAGCTGATTTCTACTCGAAGCTACTCTACTTCTATTGTAGAGGCACCACCTGGAGAAGATAATAATTACTATATATTTGCATAAACCGTTCTGTTGTCCCAGGGATTGCACAAACATCAACTCATCGAATCTTCATATTTATTCTGTAAGGTGACATGTTTTGTTGTCTAGTTATCTATGACTATGTAATACATACTCCAAAACTTAGTGGCTTAAAACTACACACATTTATTATTGCACAGTTTCTGTGGATCAGGAATTTGGGAGTGGCTAACCTGGATGGTTCAGGCACAGAGTCTCTAATGAGACAGTCAAAATGTTGGTGGGGGCTGCAATCATCTGAAGATTTCACTCAGGCTGAAAGGGCTATTTCTAAGACAGTTCACTCCCAGGGCAGTTAATGGGAGACCTCAAAGCCTTTGACTGTGTGGATCACAATAAACTGTGGGAAATTCTGAAAGAGATGGGAATACTAGACCACCTGACTTGCCTCTTGAGAAATTTGTATGCAGGTCAGGAAGAAACAGTTAGAACTGGACATGGCACAACAGACTGGTTCCAAATAGGAAAAGGAGTACGTCAAGGCTGTATATTGTCACCCTGCTTATTTAACTTCTATGCAGAGTACATCCTGT
>NW_011494949.1:5640208-5647066 GCF_000754665.1 Bison bison bison
AGGAGTACATCATGAGAAATGCTGGACTGGAAGAAACACAAGCTGGAATCAAGATTGCCGGGAGAAATATCAATAACCTCAGATATGCAGATGACATCACCCTTATGGCAGAAAGTGAAGAGGAACTAAAAAACCTCTTGATGAAAGTGAAAGTGGAGAGTGAAAAAGATGGCTTAAAGCTCAGCATTCAGAAAACGAAGATCACTGCATCCGGTCCCATCACTTCATGGCAAATAGATGGGGAAACAGTGGAAACAGCATCAGACTTTATTTTTCTGGGCTCCAAAATCACTGCAGATGGTGACTGCAGCCATGAAATTAAAAGACGCTTACTCCTTGGAAGGAAAGTTATGACCAACGTAGATAGCATATTCAAAATCAGAGACATGACTTTGCCAACAAAGGCCCGTCTAGTCAAGGCTATAGTTTTTCCTGTGGTCATGTATGGATGTGAGAGTTGGACTGTGAAGAAGGCTGAGCGCCGAAGAATTGATGCTTTTGAACTGTGGTGTTGGAGAAGACTCTTGAGAGTCCCTTGGACTGCAAGGAGATCCAACCAGTCCATTCTGAAGGAGATCAGCCCTGGGATTTCTTTGGAAGGAATGATGCTGAAGCTGAAATTCCAGTACTTTGGCCACCTCATGTGAAGAGTTGACTCATTGGAAAAGACTCTGATGCTGGGAGGGATTGGGGGCAAGAGGAGAAGGGGATGACAGAGGATGAGATGGCTGGATGGCATCATTGACTCGATGGACGTGAGTCTGAGTGAACTCCGGGAGTTGGTGATGGACAGGGAGGCCTGGTGTGCTGTGATTCATGGGGTCGCAAAGAGTCAGACACGACTGAGTGACTGATCTGATCTGATCAGTTCCACTTCATTGGACAGCTCCAGAAGACTCCTTGGGCATCTCCACAACATGGCACAACTTCCCCAGAATAAGGCATTCCAGAGAGACCAAAGAGTAAACTTTCATGATCTCATCTCAGAAGTCACAGACCATCCTCTACACCGCATACTATTTGTTAGAAGCAAGTCATTAAGCCCAGTCTTCACTCCAGTGAAGGACGCTTGACTTTTGGAAGGGAGCACCACTGAAGACTTTATTCAGTTCAGTTCAGTCACTCAGTCATATCCAACTCATTGCGACCCCATGAACTGCAGCATGCCAGGCTTCTCCGTCCTTCACCATCTCCCAGAGTTTGCTTAAATTCATTTCCATTGAGCTGGTGATGCCATCCAACCATCTCATCCCCTGTCAGCTCCTTCTCCTCCCACCTTCAATCTTTCCCAGCATCAGGGTCTTTGCAAATGAGTCAGTTCTTTGCATCAGTTGGCCAAAGGATTGGAGTTTCAGCTTCAGCATCAGTCCTTCTAATGAATATTTAGGACTGATTTCCTTTTGGATGGACTGGTTGGATCTCCTTGCAGTCCAAGGGACTCTCAAGAGTCTTCTCCAACACCACCATTCAAAAGCATCAATTATAAAGTCTCTCACTGTTTCCCCATCTATTTGCCATGAAGTGATGGGACCAGATGCCCTGATCTTAGTAGACACATTTAATTGTATTTTTTATTTAGTTTTGGCTGCACTGGCTCTCCATTGTGGTGTGTGAGCTTCTCTTTTGCTGAGCACAGGCTCTAGATCTCATGGGTCAGCACATGGACTCTTCAGCTGCACCACATGGATTGTGGTGCATGGGCTACTTTCCCTGTGGCATGTGGGATTTTAGTTTCCTGACCAGGGATCAAACCCACATCCCTTCCATTGAAAGGTGGATTTTTAACCTCTGAACCACCAAGGAAGTCCCTGTAGACGTATTTTCAAACAATACTCACAGTTTTTTCAATAAGCAGGTTAGACAACAGAAACTCAGAACATTCGCTCCATTTCACATGGAAGCTTCAGAACTCTTTGCTCCAGGCTTGCCTTTTCCCTCTCCCTCTACATGCTGGACACTCTCATTAGAGGCAAATGGTATTTCTTTCTGTTCCAAAGAATCCAGTATTTATCCTCTCCATTGCTCTTAGGGAAGATTCTTCTAAACACATTTTTCTCCTTCAACATGGCTGTGCCTTCAAACTTTCCTACTCTAAGGCAAATATAAAAACAATGTGTTCAAACTTTGCCATTTAATTTTCTTCAACTCTTTTAGACATTTTTCCATCCCAGGTATAAAAGTTTCTTCCATTGCCCATCTTCTCTGACCCTCTTAGGTTAGCTTTTAAGAAGATTGTGGTGGCAGTGAATTATTCTTATTGCCAGAGATATTTGAGTTTCTTTGGGAGAGAATTTTAAAACACTTCCTGTTTTGTACCTGCAGGATGAGGATTCACTTTTTTATATATTCGAGAAAAAAATGAGTTAGGATTCAAAGAAAGAAGAAATAGCATGTTCAATTATAATCTGGACATTTCCTACTTGAAAGAGTTCTTAATTGGCATGAAGATAATGCGACAGAAAAACTCCAGATCTTAGGCTGGGGACTGTCTCCAAGGGTCCCATCTTTCTGCTCCTCAGCCTGAATGGGGTCTCTTCCTCTTCACAGAAGAAGGAGCTTGGGCAGTCTTTAAGGGTTTGTCTACACCCTGCTGACTTCTGTCTTTATGATCCATCTGGTTTTTCTCATCTCCTGTCTTCAACATGTGAAGAGAAAGAAAGATAATCTATACCATTTCCTAGTTTATTTAGCTTGACTTTAAAGTCTCAATGTATAGGTACTCTCTGTGTGTATGTGTATTAGCTACTCAGTCATGTCCAACTCTTTGTGACCCCATGAAGCCCACCAGGCTCCTCTGTCCTTGGAATTCTCCTGGCAAGAATACTGGAGTGGGTTGCCATTTCCTTCTCCAGTGGGTCTTCCTGACCCAGGGATTGAACCCTGGTCTCCTACATTGCAAGCAGATTCTTTACCACCTGAGCCACCAGGGAAGCCCAGGCAATCTCTAGCTTTCAATCGTATCTCAATCTATGTCTGTTTTGATCACGTCTGTGGTTTGTCTAAGACTCTAATTCCCACCCTTCATTCTATTAGCTTTGTTTTTGTGGCTCCAAAACTATTAATATATAAACTAAGAGAAGATACTTGTCTCTAAGACATTTTTTTTTACCCCCTAGTGGCAACAGAGTCTTGTCATTTATCTCCATTTCCGTCACTTGGGTGACACAGCTAATGTGAGAGAACTTGGGAAATAATATGAGGCATTTCAGAGGGTGTGAACTTAGAGATGACTCTGGATGCAGTTCAAAGTCTTTCCATTTCTGGATTCTTCTTTGTTCTCTTTTACTTAATTTAGCATAAATTTCCAGACACCACTTCTTTTTGAGTACAACTGAAATGACCAATATTCTCTTCCCACTGAAGTCCCTATAGAGGATGTCCTTGATTTAGAACAGAGGAACATATGTAATAGATCCTCTATGATTAATCTGCATTTTAGTAGAAAGCATGCTCCATTATTTGCGACATTTTTGTGGTGGAGGATATTATCAGATCACACATGTAATCAATGAATCAGGTGCTGAAATATGCTTAAACTATCTGGCATTTTTTTTTTTTAATCAGGAAGAGGGGATGTCTAGTTCTTTTTATTTCTCTCAGAATACAAAGGGGGCAGACATGAGAAATTGAAGTTGTGATGAAGAAGTGGTTAAAAATCTTTCCTTTTCTTGTTGGTTTCTTGGTTTTGTGGAAAACGACTTCTTCAGCCTCCTGCGTGCCTTTGATTTCCTTGTCACATTTCCACACACCGAACACAAGTACGCCGCATGTGTTTTTGATTATCCTTGGGAGTCAGCCGTCCCCGCAATTCAGAGCCCAAATGTGAGGCTGCAGCTTCCAGCTGCTTGCTCAGTCAGTCTCTCCTGAAGTGGTTTCCTGGGAAGCAGTCTCCTGTCTGGATCCTGAGCGCCCTGGTTTTCCAGCCCCGCCTCCTTCACCACTTCCACAGGGTCCTCTCCTCTGTGCTAATGCAGGACTCCTTCCTCCCACCCCATATCAGGAGGGAGGCTGCCCTTTCATCTGGAGCCTCTTGCCCTTCTCCTCAAGACTTGTCCTCACACTCAGCTGGACACACCGCGCTCCCGGTTACTGCCAACACACCATTCTCTCTGACTCTCATGCCCCAGTTCATGCGTGAGTCCTCATCTCGGACAAAACATCCTCCCCGCACACAGAATTCTGGTCTCTGTATTCTTTCAGGGCTTAGCATGACTTAAGCTTTTCCAGAAAGTTTTCTAACATGAGTACTTATTCAATTAATATTTATTCTATTTCTCTGTCCATCTATTATGTATCTGGGTTCCCAGGCGAGGCTAGTGGTAAAGAACCTGCCTGCCAATGTGGGAGACATAGAGATGCGGGTTTGCTTCCTGGGTTGGGAAGATATCCTGGAGGAGGGCACGGCAACCCATAATTATTCAATATGTGCCCATAATTATTCAATATATGATATATTTCAGATAATATGTAACTTATATAATGTATTTTAGCTAAACATTTATATAATTAATTTAAATTAATATTTAATTTAGTATACAATAAGTATTCAATATGTATTATATCCAACAAAAGAGTCCAAAATGTAGTACTTGAGTTCAGTCTCAAAAACTACAGAATGATCTCCGTTCATTTCCAAGGCAAACTATTCAACATCACAAAAATCCAAGTCTATACCCTAACCACTGATACCAAAGAAGCTGAAGTTGACCAGTTCTATGGAGACTTACAAAACCATCTAGAACTGGCATCAGAAAAAGATGCCCTCTTCATTATAGGGGATTGGAATGTAAAAGTAGGAAGTCAAGAGATACCTGGAGTAACAGTCAAGGTTGCCCTTGGAGTAAGTACAAAATCAAGCAGGGCAAAGGCTAATTTTGCCAAGAGAATGCACAGGTCATAGCAAACACTCTTTTCCAACAACACAAGAGATAACTTTTCACACAGATATCACCAAATGGTCAATACCAAAATCAGATTGATTATATTCTTTGCAGTCAAAGATGGAGATGCTCTATACAGTCAGCAAAAACGAGAACTGGAGGTGACTGTGACTCAGATCATGAACTTCTTACTGCAAAATTAAGGCTTATCATGAAGGAAGTAGGGAAAATCACTAGGTAGGACCTAAATCACTCAGGTAGGACATAAATCAAATCCCTATGATTATACAGTGGAAGTGACAAATAGATTCAAGGAATTAGATCTGGTAGACAGAGTGCCTGAAGAACTAAGAACATAGGTTTGAAACATTGTACAGGAGGCAGTGACCAAAATCATCCCAAAGTGGGGGGAAAAATGGGAGAAGGCAAAATGGCTGTCTGAGGAGGCTTTACAAATAGACGAGGAAAGAAGAGAAATGAAAAGCAAGGGAGAAAGGGAAAGATATATCCAACTGAATGCAGAATTCCAGAGAATAGCCAGAAGAGATTAGAAGGCCTTCCTAAATGAACCGTGCAAAGAGGTAGAGGGAAAACAGTAGAATGGGAGATACTCGAGACACCAAGGAAACTTTTCTTGCAAAGATGGGCATGATAAAAGACACGGTAAGGGCTTAATAGAAGCAGAAGCTATTAAGAAAAATTGACAAGAATATATAGAAGAACTATATAAAAAAGTCTTAATGACCCAGATAACCATAATGGTGTGGACACTCACCTAGAGCCAGGCGTCCTGGAGAGTGAAGTCAAGTGGGCCTTAGGAAGCATCACTATACACACAGTTAGTGGAATTGATGGAATTTCAGGTGAGCTATTTAAAATCTTAAAAAATGATACTGTAAACATGCCCTTTCCATATGCCAGCAAATTTGGAAAACTCAGTAGTGGCCACAGGACTGGAAAAGGTTACTTTTCATTCTGATCCCAAAGTAGGACAATGCCAGAGAATGTACAACTACTGCACTGTTGCGTTCATTTTGCAAGCCTGCAAGGTTACGCTCAAAATCCTCCAAGCTGGGCTTAAGCAGTATGTGAACTGAGAATTTCCAGGTGTACATGCTGGATTTAGAAAAGGCAGAAGAACCAGAAATCAAATTGCCAACATTCATTGGCTCATAAGGAAAGCAAGAGAATTCCAGAAAAAATATCCACTTCTGCTTCATTGATTATACTAAAGCCTTTGACTGTGTGAGTGAGTGAGTGACTGAGTGAAGTCACTCAGTCATGTCCAACTCTTTGTGACCCCATGGACTGTAGCATACCAGGCTCTTCTGTCCGTGGGATTTTCCAGGCAAGGGTACTGGAGTCAGTTGCCATTTCCTTCTCTAGAGGATCTTCCTGACCCAGGGATCGAACCCTGGTCTCCCACATTGCAGGCAGACAGACGCTTTACTGTCTGAGCCACCAGGGAAGCCTTATTGACTATGTGGATCACAACAAAGTGTGGAAATTCTTACAGAGAAGGGAATACTGGACCACCTTACCCATATGCAGGTCAAGAAACAACAGTTAGACCCTTACACAGAACAATTGACTGGTTCAGAATTAGAAAAGGGGTAAAACTAGGCTATATATTGTCACTCTATTTATTTAACTTCTTTGCAGAATACAAAAATGATCTTCACAACCAAGATAATCACGATGGTGTGATCACTGACCTAGAGCCAGACATCCTGGAATGTGAAGTCAAGTGGGCCTTCGAAACATCACTACGAACAAAGCTAGTGGAGGTGATGGAATTCCAGTTGAGCTATTCCAAATCCTGAAAGATGATGCTATGAAAGTGTTGCACTCAATATACCAGCAAATTTGGAAAACTCAGCAGTGGCCACAGGACTGGAAAAGGTCTGTTTTCATTCCAATCCCAAAGAAAGGCAATGCCAAAGAATGCTCAAACTACCGCACAATTGCACTCATCTCA
>NW_011494949.1:5647166-5653838 GCF_000754665.1 Bison bison bison
AACCAGAGATCAAATTGCCAACATCTGCTGGATCATGGAAAAAGCAAGAGAGTTCCAGAAAAACATCTATTTCTGCTTTATTGTCTATGCCAAAGCCTTTGACTGTGTGGATCACAATAAACTGTGGGAAATTCTGCAAGAGATAGGAATACCAGACCACCTGACCTGCCTCTTGAGAAATCTATATGCAGGTCAGGAAGCAACAGTTAGAACTGGACATGAAACAACAGACTGGTTCCAAATAGGAAAAGGAGTCTGTCAAGGCTGTATATTGTCACCCTGCTTATTTAACTTCTATGCAGAGTACATCATGAGAAACGCTGGACTGGAAGAAACACAAGCTGGAATCAAGATTGCCGGGAGAAATATCAATAACCTAGCTATGCAGATGACACCACCCTGATGACAGAAAGTGAAGAGGAACTAAAAAGCCTCTTGATGAAAGTGAAAGTGGAGAGTGAAAAAGTTGGCTTAAAGCTCAACATTCAAAAAACGAAGATCATGGCATCTGGTCCCATCACTTCATGGCAAATAGATGGGGAAACAGTGGAAACTGTCAGACTTTATTTTTGGGGGCTCCAAAATCACTGCAGATGGTGATTGCAGCCATGAAATTAAAAGACGCTTACTCCTTGGAAGGAAAGTTATGACCAACCTAGACAGCATATTCAAAAGCAGAGACATGACTTTGCCAACAAAGGTCCGTCTAGTCAAGGCTATGGTTTTTCCTGTGGTCATGTATGGATGTGAGAGTTGGACTGTGAAGAAAGCTGAGTGCCAAAGAACTGATGCTTTTGAACTGTGGTGTTGGAGAAGACTCTTGAGAGTCCCTTGGACTGCAAGAAGATCCAACCAGTCCATTCTAAAGGAGATCAGTCCTGGGTGTTCTTTGGACAGACTGATGCTAAAGCTGAAACTCTAGTACTTTGGCCACCTCATGTGAAGAGTTGACTCATTGGAAAAGACTCTGATGCTGGGGGGATTGGGGGCAGGAGGAGAAGGGGATGACAGAGGATGAGATGGCTGGATGGCATCACTGACTGGAGGGACATGAGTTTGAGTGAACTCTGGGAGTTGGTGATGGACAGGGAGGCCTGGCGTGCTGCAATTCATGGGGTCGCAAAGAGTCAGACACGACTGAGCAACTGAAATGAACTGAACTTGCAGAATATATCATGCAAAGTGCCAGGCTGAATGAATCACAAGCTGGAATCAGGACTGTTGTTTTTGGTGTTCAGTTGCTAAGTCCTGTCCAACCCTTTGAGACTCCATGGACTGCAGCACACCAGGCTTCCCTGTCCATCACCAACACCCAGAGTTCACTCAGACTCAGGTCTATCGAGTTAGTGGTGCCATCCAACCATCTCATCCTCTGTTACCCTCTTCTCTTCCTGCCCTCAATCTTTCCCACCATCAGGGTCTTTTCCAATGAGTTGGCTCTTCACATCAGGTGGCCAAAGTATTGAAGGCTCAGCTTCAGCATCAGTCCTTCCAATGAATATTCAGGGTTGATTTCCTTTAGTATTGATGGATTTGATCTCCTTACTGTCCAAGGGACTCTCAAGAGTCTTCTCCAGCACCACAATTTGAAAGCATCAATTCTTTGGCACTTTCAGGAGAAATATAAACAACCTCACATATGTAGATGATAACACTCAAGTGGCAGAAAATAAGGAGGAACCAAAAAGCCTCTTGATGAGAGTGAAAAGCAGAGTGAAGAAGTTGGCTTAAAACTCTACATTCAAAAAACCAAGATCATGGCATCTGGTCCCATCACTTCATGGCAAATAAAAGGGAGGGAAAGTGGAAGCAGTGACAGATTTTATTTTCCTGAGCTCCCAAATCACTGCAGATGGTGACTGCAGCCATGAAGTTAAAAGGCACTTTGAAGGAAGGCTATGACAAACCTAGACAGCATATTAAAAAGCAGAGACATAACTTTGCTGACAAAGGTCCATATGGTCAAAGCTGTGGCTTTTCCAGTAGTCATGTATGGATGTGAGAGTTGGCTCATAAAGAAGGCTGAGAGCCAAAGAATTGATGCTTCAAATTGTGGTGTTGCAGAGTCCCTTGGTGGAGAAGGCAATGGCACCCCACTCCAGTACTCTTTCCTGGAAAATTCCATGGACGGAGGAGCCTGGTAGGCTGCAGTCCATGAGATCGCTAACAGTCGGACATGACTGAGCGACTTCACTTTCACTTTTCACTTTCATTGGAGAAGGCAATGGCACCCCACTCCAGTACTCTTTCCTGGAGAATCCCAGGGACAGAGGAGCCTGGTAGGAGGCCGTCTATGGGGTCACACAGAGTCGGACAAGACTGAAGTGACTTAGCAGCAGCAGAGTCACTTGGACTGCAAGAAGACCAAACCAATCAATCCCCAAAGGAAACCCACCCTAAACCTTCATTTGAAGGACCATTTGAAGGACTGATGCTGAAGGTTGAAGCTCCAATATTTTGGCCACTTGATGCAAAGAGCCAATTCATCTCATCATAAAAGACTCTGATGCTGGCAAAGATGGAGGGCAGGAGATGAAGGGAGTGACAGAGGATGAGATGGTTAGATGGCATCACTTACTCAATGGACATGAGTTTGAGCAAACTCCGGGAGATAGTGAATGACAGGGAAGCCTGGCATGCTGTAGTCCATGGGGTCACAATGAGTCAGACACCACTTAGTGACTGAACAATAACTGCAACATATATTTAATATGCTAGATAATATATTTTAACACATATTTTTAATAAGTATACGTTGAATTGAATTTGTTTCTCTTACAGAACAATTTAACCCCCAATGTAACATTTCTTAAACTTTTATTTTCATTATAATTCCCCTAAGGAATTTTTAGACACATTTCCTCTAATTGCCCTTATGAAATCTTAATCCCACAGATATACATTATAGATGTTCTTTATTCCGTGTATATATGTGTTTTATATATGAGAGTAAGACTTTCCCCCCCTCCCCAACATGATTTCCAACCCCTTCAGGAAAACCTTCATTTTTCATATTGACTAAAATTCAGTTATTATTAATTATATGTTTCAAAATTATGACAAAGGCCTCTCCTATAATCTTTAAGATATATTAGTAATTTACATTTTCTCTTTAAGATCTTTTTCTATTATTCTTTCCTCTTTCAAGTATTAAGATATTAGATTAATAATATCTGGGATAATTTTTCCTACCTTTAAAAAATAATAGTGAACTACATTATCCAGGCAATTTCTAATTTTTTGTTTTAAATGGCCCATTACAAAAGCAGACACCACAGTCCTAATGCTATCTTTGCTTCTTCTGGAAAGTCCAAATAAGTTCCCTACAGGGCTATATACATCTCACTGAATGTTCAGAATTTCTTGAAAATAATCTTTGAGCTACTTGACAGCTTGTCTCTTCATGTGAAAGAGTTTTCACTCTAGAACCATAGAATCAGACTACTATACTCAAGATAATAGACTCATATTTCTCTTTTGCTAGGGGAGATGGAAATGCTTATAGCCATTTTCCCACTAGCTACTAAATGTCCACCAGTCGTATCACAAATCCAGTCGATTTACTATGCCAACCTGTTGCTATAGGTGCAGAAAACTAAATTTAGGGGTGGGAATAATTCGTCTTGCTGGATTTTATGCTTCCTGGAGGCTTCTACTGTGACTTGTAACCCTCTCAGGCAAGAAAATCCCTAACTGGGCAGCTTTCTCTAGATTTTTCTATTAATGCTCCCAAACTGAGGGGGCCCACATATTCATTTGTATCTATTTGTATATTTGGCTTGGCCAAAAAGTTTGATTGAGTTTTTCCGTAACATGTTACAGAAAAACCCAAATGATCTTTTTAGCCAACTCAGTAAATGTGGTTTTTCACAACAACCCATGAATAATACAATACTGCGTTGATGTTAACATCCAATTCCTATTGTCCATGAGTTGGTCCAAAAAAAAAAAAAAGCAGCAATAAAAGCTAAAGCAAATCATACTGAATTTGTCTTTGAACATCCAGATTCTATGGAAGCTTTCTAGTTCAGAAAACGTGGTATTGTAACCAAGTGCCTCTAGAAAGACAGAACCTGAAACAAAGCCTGTGTGTACCTATGTGTTAGCCGCTCAGCTGTGTCCAACTCTGTAGCCCGCCAGGCTCCTCTGTCCACGGGATTCTCCAGGCAAGAATACTGGAGTGAGTTGCCATTTCCTTCTTCAGGGGATCTTCCTGACCCAGAGAGTGAACCTGGGCCTCCTGCTTTGCAGGCAGATTATTTCTGGTCTGAGCCACCTCAAGAGCTGTTGTTTTGGAAGGCAGAAGAGCGGGAACCACGGGCGGCAGTGTGAGGCTGCACCGCAGGTTGAACGGTGCTTCATAGGAAGCCACAAAAGGACAAGCAGCCTGCCCAGCAGGGGCGCTCACTTGGCAGGCAGCACCTCTCTGGGTGTGGGCTCTGTGCCCACCTCTCTTCCATTTTCATCAGTTAGCGTTTACCTCGTGGGGAGATTAACCCTGAGCGTTTCTGGATTGAGACATCTTTCTTAGTGGACACTCAAGCTAGATACATCTTATCCAACACCAAAGTGTGTGACATAGACAATCAAAGAATCTGCAGGAGGATAGAAAAGGATACTTTGGCCGCCTGATGGGAAGAACTGACTCACTGGAAAAGACCCTGATGCTGGGAAAGACTGAAGGCTGGAGGAGAAGGGGACGACAGAGGATGAGACGGTTGGATGGCATCACCGATTTGATGGACATGAGCTTGAGCAAGCTCCAGGAGATGGTGAATAATAGGGAGGCCTGGCATGCTGCAGTCCATGGGGTTGCAGAGAGTCAGACATGACTGAGTGACTGGACCGAACTGAACTGAAAAGGACCCCAGTTTATGTCTCCTCCCCAGTAATCAACCAATGGCTGCTTCTCAGGACCGGCAGGACTGGCTGTGTCTGTGCTCACTCAGAGTTCCAATTTTAACAGGAGACTTTAATTGCATCCAGTCAATACAGCCCAGGGAGGCTTTGCCATCTTCCCAAGCGCTCACCAAAATTCCTGCCACCTGGCAGCTTCTCTCAGTGGTCTTGACTTTCTCTTATTCTCTGAGATTTTTCTAGACTTTGAGCAGTTCAGGATCAGAGACTGTATCTTGTCCCCCTTCCTCCACTGCACACTCTCGGAAGGATATGCAGACCTCATTGAATGAATGAGGAAATGGGGGAATAAACAGCACTCTTTGCTGTCTCTCCACCCTGCCGCCCCCACCCTCCGTCACGTTACGGTGTTTGTCTTGCACCTCATTACTTTAGATCTTCACCTCAAGTGGAAGTGAAAGCGGTAACCACTCAGTTGTGCCCCACTCTTTGCAACCTCACGGACTGTAGCCCGCCAGGCTCCTCTGTCCATGGAATTTTCCAGACAAGAATACTGGAGGAGGTTGCCATTCCCTTCTCCAGGGGATCATCCCAACCCAGGCATGGAACCTCAGTCTTTTGAATTGCAGATGGATTCTGTACTGTCTGAGCCACCAGGAAAGCCTACTTTAAATATTCACCTAAACCTATGCCAAATAGGATTCTTCATCATGGAGAGCTGTAGACATCATGATATTCACAATAGCATTAAACAAAGTCTCTGGATGCAGTCTGCTGCTTATTGTTAGGAATAATGACAGCTATTGTCTATTACCTGCTTATTATAATCCAAGCATTGTGTTAAGTGCTTCACATGAATGGTCCAAATTATTTCTCAAAGTGACCTTGTGAGCAAACAGGCTAAATGATGTGAAGTAACTTAACTTGTTCAGTAATCATAATCACATTTACCATGTAAATGTGAGGTGTTATTTGAACCCAGGTACGGCTGACTCAAACTTGTTATGGGAATCACTCCTCTGTACTATTAATATCTGGCATGTAGCATAAAAATGTAGCATTATTTTACAGCAATGATTCTCAACCCGGGGCAATTCTGCTCCTGCAGGGGACAGTTGTCAGTGCCTGGAGACATTTCTGGTTGTCATGACTGATGTCTCTGTGGGGTTGCTGCTGGCATGTAGTACATTAAAACCATGCACACTGCTGAACACCCTACAGTGTCCAGGGCAGCCGAATCAGGAGAATTATCCAGCCCCACCTGTCAACAGGGCTGAGGTCTGTAAACCCTGATTAACAAGAGAATGCAGGCAAATAATTCAAACTCAAGAATGGATGCAGCTTAAAGATCATCAGAACCTGTTTTAAAATTTATACACAAGTTTTCCTAGTGGCTCAGACAGTAAACAATCTGCCTGCAATGCAGGGAAGATACCCTGCAGAAGGGAATGGCTACCCACTCAAACATACTCGCCTGGAAAATTCCATGGACAGAAGAACTTGGCAGGCTACAGTCCATGGGATTGCAAAGAACTGGACACAGCTGTGTGACTAACGCACGCATGTGCAAGTTCACAGAGTCTAAAAACTGCTGTAAATGGTCCTTGCATGTGGACTATTTTGAGGACAAAATTCATTTTCATTGTTGTCATCTCTTTTTCGGGCCCATGCTGATTTTTCTCTTTTATAAACCTGAATTTACTTTTGTTCTCTAAATACACATGATACATGCTGTATCTTTGCCTGGGCTCTTAGATCACCTAACAGTGATTTGTTGGCCATCAACTACAAAATCAGCACACTAGCTGTGTGATG
>NW_011494949.1:5653938-5669077 GCF_000754665.1 Bison bison bison
GTGATGGCCACTCAGCAATGCAGGGATGCTGCAGACCTTGGCAGCATCTGGAGATGTTGGCTCTGCACAATGGGGACGGTGTGGGTAGTCAGAGGATGTGGCGTTCCAGCAGAGGGAAGTGTAACCAGGGAAGATCCCAAAGTAAGTGAGGTTACAATCTGCAGGACATCAAAAGAGCATCCAAGGTCAATAGATGGGACACTGTGAGGGTGAATGAAGCCAAAGGAAGATTGAACCAAATTACAGATGTTCTTGCAAATCAGACTTAAGAATTCATGTCAGGCCCCATGCACACTAAGAGCCCCTGTGCTTCTCGTCTCACTGGCAGCAGGCCCCCGGGAAGCATGAGTTTCTGACTATGGAAAGTCTCCCCTTGGAACTCTGATTTGAGATGCGCAGAGAGGGGATGTGGCTTCTCCAACCCCCAGGCGTTGCAGCTAAGCCCCTCTCCCCTAGCATATGGAGGCCTGTTTAATATTAGGATGTCTTAGTTCATTACAGAGGAGAAGCAGAGAGATGTCTCTTTATGCTTAAAGTAACTAACATAATCCTTAGTCTTTACTTCTGGTCTGCAGTTCCAGAAAACCACTTCTAGAATGTGAAATTCCACTTTCCACAAGCTTAGGGGAAGTGTTAATTTTCTAATACTTTCTCCTAACTTTCTAACTAATCAACTTTCTAACACCCTTGACTCTTCCAATCACTCTTTCATGAGAAGCCATGCTAAGCCTTTCTGGGAGATGGAATCCCCTTCTCAAGAGCAGGGCCAAAGATTGCAAGTGCACTCCAACCCCACATCATGCAACATGCATCCTTTGCTGTTCCCATCCATCCTGCTGCGTGCTAAGTCACTTCACTCATGTCTGACTCCTTGCAACTCCATGGACTGTAGCCCACCAGGCTCCTCTGTCCATGGGATTCTCCAGGCAAGAATACTGGAGTCAGTTGTTATTTCCTCCTCCAAGGGATCTTCCCAACCCAGCAATCAAACCCACGTCTCTTATGTCTCCAACATTGGCAGGCAGGTTCTTTACCATTAGAGTCACCTGGGAAGCCCATCCATCTCTGAGGCCCATTCCTGAAAACCTCTAGACCAAAGGAAGCCCTGTCCACAGACATACTGACCCTAAGAGAAGTAAATACCTTTTGGATACCTCCTAGCCAGGAAAGGAATAAAGAATATTTGCATTAGACTAATATTTCCTTATCACCTATTTTATTTTATTTTTAAACTTTATATAATTGTATTAGTTTTGCCAAATATCAAAATGAATCACCTATTTTTTAAATTTATTTTTTATTGAAGGATAATTGCTTTATAGAATTTTGTTTTTTTCTGTCAAACCCCAGCATGAATCTGCCAGAGGTATACATATATCCCCTCCCTTTTGAACTTCCCTCCCATCTCCCTCCCGATCCCACTCCTCTAGGTTGATACAGAGCCCTGTTTGAGTTTCCTGGTCACTGATCATAAGCCAGGCTCTGAGTTGATCACACAGACTTGTGTTAATCTATGTAATGCTCTCAACAGCCCAGTAAATGTGAGTTTCTAGTATTGTCATTATTTAAAAATTGTCTTACGGAAGAGAGCGTAAAACTTCTGCCCACCTAAAAATCTGCACATGAATGTTTGTAGCAGCTTTATGATGAATTATTGCTAAGAATTAGAAACAGCCAAGGTGTCCTTCAGTAGGTGAAAGGATAAATAAACTTTGTAGTCTAGACAATGGAATGTTTTTTCAATGCTAAAAATAGATGAGCAACCAAGTCATGAAAAGATCTTAAATGTTTTTTTCACATGGAGGAAACTTGAATGCATATTATCAATACTAAGTCAAAGAAGCCAGTCTGAAAAGAGTATATACAGTGTGATTCCAATGTGTGATATTCTGGAAACAGAGCAGCTATGGAGACAGGAGAAATCACAGTGGTTGTCAGAGGTTAGGGGAATGCGGGTGACGAACAGATGGAGCACAGAGGATTTTTAGGGCAATGGAAGCACCCTGTATGATACTATGATGGCAGACACTTGTGGTTACACAGCCAAACCTGTAGAACACACAGTGCAAAGAGTAAACCCTGATATAATTATGGCCTTTGGGTGATTATATCAATGTGGGTTCATCAGTTGTAACCAATACACCACTCCAGCGGGGCTCTTGATCATGGCGGAGTCTGTGCACATGTGGGAGCAGGAGGTCCAGGGAAACCCTTGTCCCTTCTACTCAAATTTGCAGTGAATCTAAAGCTGCTCTACAAATGTTTTTAAGTTAAAAGAAAAAAATATCTGGTGTTGAAAAGCAGTCAATAAAAATTGTTTTAGAAGTATTAATTGGGAACTAAATGGAGACATTTGTCTTCAGAGTGTATCTTAATGTTGTTCTGGTTTTGTTCAGAATCTATGCAATGCACAATAGTTAGCAATGTAATATCTATAAGGTTTTTTTTTTGGTCTCTGGTAATCTGCAGAGAATTTTACAATTCCACAGCAATATGCTTTATATTAATAGCATTTGTTGAGCAGCTCATTTCCCTCCTATCTGTGATTGTTTTCATCTGCTAGTTCTTGCCTGGAAAATCCTATAGACGGAGGAGCCTGGTGGGCTGCAGTCCATGGGGTTGCTAAGAGTTGGACATGACCGAGCGACTTCACTTTCATTTTTCACTTTCATGCATTGGAGAAGGAAACAGCAACCCGCTCCAGTGTTCTTGCCTGGAGAATCCCAGGGATGGGGGAGCCTGGTGGGCTGCCATGTATGGGGTCGCAGAGTCGGACACGACTGAAGTGACTTAGCAGCAGCAGTTTCCTAGGGTTTTGGAGATTTGGGGATTCACTTTGTGAGGATTCTCTCAAGTACTTTGAGAGACATTAAGTTCAAGATAATTTCCTTTACTTGCAACAATATGTTTAAAAAAATGACTCTCATGTTTGTGACAGTTTAATCAATGATTTGAACCAATGGCAGCATGCTTCCTACTGTGTAATGTGTGGAGAGGATAGATTCCCAAACGGTAGTAAAAACGTTAATAAACACATGATAACTCATCCTTCATATGTCAATTTCATACAAGAGATGAGATAATTCGGTCCAAGAGACTGTCTGCCTTAGCCATCACTGTTCCTAAGCTTGGGTTCTTCCTGGATCATTCCAATGGCATCTTTCTGTGGCAAAGATCCAGAGGACCACTCAAGTATCCAGGGAAGTTCCCCAAGAGTGAGAATGATTTTCCATACTGGGGGATGGATAGTTTTGCCAGTAGATCTGGTCTACCTATATTTCTTCTTTGTGACTTCATCTTTTCTCCAAATTATCAAATGGCTTCAGTGTTTTGAAAATGGTTTATTCCCCCTCTTTACACTGTCATAGTTTTTTACTTTCTTTCATTTGCCTTTTAAAAAATGATCAGTCTAACAATTTGTTCATTCTAAGTTTGGGTTTCAGGTTGATCCATTTTAAGATGTGAATAATGGTGTTTCTTATTTGGAAGGCAATCCTTTTTTTTTTTTTTTTTAAATTTTCTCCCAACTTTCTGAGCATTTTTCTAATCCTTTTCTCTTTTCATGTGAGCTTTTATCCAGAGAAAAGATGGCTAAGGGATCTTTCATTGGTAGCTTTCTTTTACCCCTGTTTGGATATGAATTGAGGTAAGAGGATACAGATTTGGGGTAAATATATTATAACAAGATAAGATTCTTGAGAGTCCCTTGAACAGGAAGAGATCAAACCAGTCAACCCTAAAGGAAATCAACCATGAATATTCATTGGAAGGACTGGTGCTGAAACTGAAGCTCCAATACTGTGGCCACCTGATAGGAAGAGCTGACTCACTGGAAAAGACCCTGACGCTGGGAAAGACTGAAGGCAGGAGGAGAAGGGTTGGCAGAGGATGAGATGGTAGGATGGCATCACCAACTCAATGGACATGAGTTTGAGCAAACTCTGGGAGATAGTGAAGGACAGAGAAGTTTGGCGTGCTGCAGTTCATGGGGTCCTAGAGTCAGACACAACTTAGCAACTGAACAAGGAACAACAACAGAGGTAAAGCCTCAGCTTCCCAGCAGGGGAGATGAATCTGTGAAGTGGCCTTATGTAACAGCTGTAACAGAGGTTTGGGATGCTAAGGGCAAATAACAGAGGGGACTGCGTTGGTCTGGGGGTGGTCAGAGGAACTTCCCTTTGGGGCGACTTTTATCAGGAGGAACTAGGATGGGGCAATAGGGGCAGGGAGGTCACCAGCAGTGGATCTTGCCTGCCCACAGGATGGGGGCGTGGACTTAGAGGGAAGAAAACAAGGAAGGGAAGAGCTGATCAAAATGAATCTTCCCAGGGTTTGGCCTTGGGCTGATCTGGTTGGTGGTGGTGGGCTGGGGCTCTGCAGGACACCATGGAGTGGTCCCCTTAAAGGCCAAAGAGCAGTCCTTCTGATCCTGTACCTGTCAGTCATTGTCTGTGGGCCTCCTGGGGGTGGGGGCTTCCATCACCCATGGGCAGGAAATTCTCCAAGCTTGAATGCCTTGGACTTAGAAGCCTGCAAGCATTCTCTTCATATTTTGGATATTAAATACCTAGATACTTACCTGCCATTAGTATGAAAATATTTCCTCCCAGGCTCTTAGATTTAGAATGTCATCTCTTGTCACACAAATGATTTCAATTTTCATCTTGCACAATGTGTCAGCCTTTACTTTTACTGTTCCTGGGCTTTGTGACCTGCTTAGAAATGCTTTTCCTTGCCAGAAGATTGTTAAAAAATATTTTCTCATGTCTGAGAATTAACGCACCCATTCTATCTTAAGCTCTTTGTAGTTGGAGTTTATTTTTGTGTCTTGTGAAGTTAGGCCCTAACTTCATTGTTTCCCAAATGTGTAGCTGATCATACAGTACCATTTATTGAATTATTTGCTATCTACTGTTTTTTATTTGTTTAGATTTTTTTTTTGAAGTGGACTATTTTTAAAGTCTTCATTGAATTTATTACAATATTGCTTCTGCTTATGCGTTGGTATTTTGGCCGAGAGTCACGTGGGATCTTACCTCCCTACATGACCAGGGATTGAACCCACATCCCCTGCATTGGAAGGCAAAGTCTTCACTTGCCTGGACCACAGGCAAGTCTCTGTTGTCTGCTGCTGCTGCTGCTGCTGCTGCTAAGTCGCTTCAGTCGTGTCTGACTCCGTGCGACCCCATAGACAGCAGCCCACCAGGCTCCCCGTCCCTGGGATTCTCCAGGCAAGAACACTGGAGTGGGTTGCCATTTCCTTCTCCAATGCATGAAAGTGAAAAGTCAAAATGAAGTCACTCAATCATGCCTGACTCTTAGCGACCTCATGGACTGCAGCCTACCTGGCTCCTCCATCCATGGGATTTTCCAGGCAAGAGTGCTGGAGCGGGGTGCCATTGCCTTCTCCACTCTGTTGTCTACTGGTTCTAAATGCAGCCTTTATTCTACAGTAAATGCTTTCCATGTATGTGTGTGTATAATATATGCATTGTTGTTTAGTATCTAAGTCGTGTCTGGCTCTTTTGTCCTGGAGGGCTGGACTGAAGCCCTCCAGGCTTCTCTGTCCACAGGATTTTCCAGACAGGAACACTGGAGTGGGTTGCCATGTCCTCCAGGGGATCTTCCCGACCCAGGGATTGAACTCGTGTCTACTGCATGGGCAGGCAGATTCTTTACCACTGAGCCACCAGGGAAGCCCCATAATACATGTGTATGATGCATAGGTTATCTACACACACACACACACACACACACACACACACACACACACACATATATGTGTGTGTGTGTGTGTGTTCTGGAACCTTCTCTTTGATGGGCTCATTTGTCCATTCTGGTACCAATAGCACACATTTTTATCACTGCCATTTTACAGGTTGCTTTGTTATTTAGGAGGCAAATTCTTCATTGCTGTTCTTCTTTTCAAACATGACTTTGCTTTTGGGGTGCAGTTTTTCTCCGTTCCAGTCCTGTGTATCACTGCTTTCTTGCCTGGGGTTCATTGCTCTTTACCCTCCCTAATTGAAAGCCGTCGGCTTTCACTCAGCTGTCTCTTCCTCCCTCCGCCTTGCAGGTCCTGCCCCTCAGCACAAACCATCAGTTGTTGTTGCTGCTATTGTTGTTCAGTTGCCAAGTTGCGTCCGCCTCTTCACAAATCTGTGGACTGGAGCATGCCAGGCTCCTCTGTCTGTCACTATCTCCCAGAGTGTGCTCAAATTCATGGTCAATGAGTCAGTGATACCATCCAACCCCCTCATCCTCTGCCGCCCTCTTCTGTTTTTGTCTTCAATCTTTCCCAACATCAGTGTCTTTTCTAAAGAGTTAGCTCCCATTCACTGGCCAAAGTATTGGAGCTTCAGCTTCAGCATTGGCCCTTACAATGAATATTCAAGGTTGATTTCCTTTAGGATGGACTGATTTGAACTTCTTGTTGTCCAAGGGACTCTCAAGAGTCTTCTCCAGCACCACAATTTGAAAGCGTCAATTATTCAGTGCTCAGCCTTCTTTATGATCCAACTCTCACATCCATACATGACTACTAGAAAAACCATAGCTTTGACGGAGCTCCAGACCTAAGATTAATTGATGTCACTGATTGAGGCCCAGGAATTGGCACAAGCACGTGCCCCTGTGCAGGCCAAGCCTGGATGACAGACTGCCAGGGAGCTCTAGGGACAGAACTTCTGTATCTTTAGGAGAAAGAAACTCACTCCCATGAGAAGTGTTCCTTCCTGCACTAGACCACCAGTGCTTTCTACTATGGAGCTGGTACAGCAACATGAATTTTGCACTCAGGGGAGCCAGGATGGAGATGAAGACAACAGAGAGAAGGAAATACGGCCCAGCAACCCAAAGCACCAAACACCCTAATCTACTGAAATAAACCAGTCGAAAGCACTTTCATCACTGGACTTCCCAGGTACACGACCGAAGGAGTAGCCCTTTCCCCTAAACTTTCGGTGGTCTGTTACTCAAATGCCAAAACATGTTAACATAAGGGCAGACCCATTGCAAAATTAGAGGCTCAGATTCCATGAAAGTTTCCTTTGGGATTTTTGATTAAGGTGGCATCAAATTTATAGATGAGTTTGGAGAGAAGTTCCATGTTTACAATGATAGTTTCTATCAAGACACAAACGTTTTCTATCTATGAACAGGATTTAGCTCCATGTTTTCGTGATTTACCGTCTAGGTGCCTATTGTTGGGGTGATCTCATTCAAACTCATTTGTATGTGGATGGTTTCTAAATTTTTATCTCTAGTTTCCACCTTGTTGTCTGAATTTTGGCTCATAAATCTAACAGGCAACTTATGACCTCAGCCTGGGTATTTAATAGGCATTTTAAACTTATTCTGTATAAATCTTTTGATTTCCTTTTGAAAAGGTGTTATTGTTCATCTCAATAAATATCAGCTCCATTATCTTGACACCCCACATTTGACCCACCAGCTGGGTTTGTTGGCTGTATCTTCATGACATATTCCAAATAAGATCATATTTTACCACCTTCATTTCTGCCACCTGAACCCACCTCTTTGCTTCTACTCTTGTCCCTGCAAAACCTAGAATAATTCTTCAATTTTTTAAATTTATTTTGTATTGGAGTATAGCTGATTTACAATGTCGTGAGTTTCAGTTGGACAGTGAAGGGGCTCAGTCACACATATCCATGTATCCATTCTCTCCCAAACTCCCCTCCCATCCAGGCTGCCACGTAACATTGAGCAGAGTTCCCTGTGCTGTACAGTAGGTCCTTGTTGGTTTTCCATTTAAAATATAGCAGAGTGTACATGTCCATCCCAAACTCCCTAACTATCCCTTCCTCCTTCCTTCCCCACCAGCAACCATAAGTTCATTCTCTATGTCTGCTGATCTGTTTCTGTTCTGTAAATAGTTATTTGTTTCATTTCTTTTTAGATTCCACAAATAAGTGATGTCATGAAATATTTCTACTTCTCTCCCTGAGTTACTTCACTCAGTATGACACCCTCTAGGTCCATTTATTCTGCTGCAAATGGCATTATTTCATTCATTTTAGTGGCTGAGTAAATAGAATGATCCTTTTTAAATCAGATAATGTCACTCCAAGGAAAATCAACCTGCCCATGAATTTCCATCACATTGGAAATAAAATCTAAAGTCTCTTCCTTGGATGAATGAATCCCTCAAGATCTGTCTCCTGGCTTCATGATCGCAGCCTCCTCCCCTGGGGCTCTTTTCCTCATGGCCTGAACGACGCTGACCTTCGCCTTGTTCTCCCAACACCGCAGACACGTGTGGGCTCTTCCTTAGATGGCCCAGAACAGCATATGAGGCACAGGACCAGAGTCACGAGATGAATAGATGAACGTTCTCCCACAAACTCTGACACTGTTAGTCTTGTAAATGCTAGTTGCTAATGACATTTTAATTAAAATTTAAAATAAAATCAAGTTCAATTAAAATAAAAATCTATCCAATAATTAAAAAATGAAGCAATGAGGAGAAATTCAGACCGCATTGGGAAATGGGGGCTTTGCGATTCGAGTGCCTGTGGAAGCAGCTCTCTCTGCTCCCGTATCACACTTCATCCCACCCAAGCATTCACACTTGTTTGACTGCCACAGGGACCGATTGATTAGTTGATGTGAAGGAGGACACAGACAGAACATGCTCCATCTTGGGCCGGACTGTGGACTATGAGCTGTATGCCCAGTATCTATGAAAATGATATACCAACTGGAAAACCAAGCCCCCCGGATGGAAGAGCCCCAGGGCTCATACCTAGAATTTCTACCTAAAAGAATACCCTAATTATCTGTGTAACCCAATAGAATCATACATTCTATTATGCTTACTGGGGTATGAACACAGGCCTATTGATAATTGTCCACTCTTGACTACCTAGGCTTAAGGCATATGAATCGTGGGTTAACTTTGATTGTATCTTGCTTTTCCTTTGTTCAGACTAGTTTCAGGGAATTTGGGGAGGTGGGTTTGGGCAAACCTTATACGGTATATAAGGTTTTCACAAAAACTGCTCGGGGTCCTTGGCTAAGAGGAGACTCTGCCTTGGGCCCTGGTGTAATAAACTGCACTCCACTCTCTGCATTGTCCCTCTGAGTGGCTACAACAGATGCCTTCGAACTGTGGTGTTGGAGAAGACCCCTGAAAGTCCCTTGGACAGCAAGGAGATCAAGCCAGTCAATCTTAAAGGAAATCAACCCTGAATATTCCCTGCAAAGACTGGTGCTGAAGCTGAGGCTCCAGCATTTTGGTCATCTGATGTGAACAGACGGCGTATACCTGTGGCAGATTCATTTTGATATATGGCAAAACCAATACAATATTGTAAAGTTAAATAAAATAAAATTAAAAAAAAAGAAAAGTCCCAGATGGGAAAGATTGAGGGCAGAAGGAGAAGATGGTGTCAGAGGATGAGATGGCTAGATGGCATCACTGATATAATGAACATGAACTTGGGCAGTCTCTGGGAGATGGTGAGGGACAGGAAGGCCTGGCACGCTGCAGTCTATGGGGTCACAAAGAGTCAGACATGGCTAGACGATTGAACAACAATAACAACTCCTACATGCAAACAAGTTTCCTTCCAAGAGCTTGTTTTTTTCCAAGAGCACCAACTCATTTGCTAAGTCTAGTGACGTTAGCCTAGGTACCCGACTAACACAATCAGCTTTATAGTTGTTGTTTAGTCACTTAGTCGTGCTTAATGCTCTGTGACCCTGGTGAAAAGAGTTGGACATAAATGACTTAGCAACCAAACAAAGCTACAATGGTATAGCCTATTGTTGGGTCCCTAGGCTAACTTCGGCTATAAAGTACTGTATTGTAATATGTTTATAATGCTTTTCAAAGATAATGCATAAAAGACAAACACAAAAAACTAAGAAAGCATTTTTGATCTTACAGTATGGTACCTTGGAAAGTACAGTGGTACAGTACGACAGCTGGAACCCAGGGGCTGGCATCGAGTGGACAGGCACAAAGAGTTACTACTGGAGGCAGGAGAGAAGGTGGGAGATGGTAGAGCTGAAGGGTCGTCAGCAACAGGAGACGCAGGGCCAGCTGCAACGTCACTCACACCTGACGCTGATGGGCCTCACGATTGCACCTTTGAAAGTTCACAACTTGAAGGTTTGTATCAGGATGTAGGGGACTTACTGTAATTAATTCTTGGTGGGATTTTGACTTATTTTTTTCCTGTCTGCAATACATTTTGTTCTGAACGTGTCATCATAAACTTCAAAACTGACTGACGTATTCCTCTTCCACGATGTATTTTTTTTTTTTTTTTACCACTAGGCTCTTGCCTATGATTTGGATTTTTATAACTTAAACACCATCCACAAAATCCTTCGTGGTTTTTGAACCTCTCCAGACGTTAAACCACACTCCCCTGCTCTCATGGTGGCCCATTAGAGTGTTTCTGGGTATTCTGGGCCCTTATCTGTTGCTGTGTTCCCCGAGGAAGAATTCAATCACCTGGTATTTAGAACGTCAAGTGCATTGGAAAAGCATTGATTCTGTTTGCATTAAATGCCCTGTTCTCTGTTTTCCTTTTTATGTTTTAATTATATGTGCTCTTTTAATGATGCTTGTAACTTTTAAAAAGGTGTTTGACACATTATATGAAGCCAACCATGTGGATTTAGTATCTTTTCCTTCCCAATTAGGAGCAGATGACTGCTCTGCAAATAGTGAGGCGGCAGTAATGCATTTTAAAAACGTTCTCACCCACTCCCAGCTCTGCCACAGAATATGTACGTGTTCATTTAGAGTTAGTACAAACTCAAATGGGTTCTCTTTTTCTTTGCTGTTTTCTTGTATGTGCGTCTACTTGCGCAAATGTTCATGTTATATCAGGACTTTCGAAACATAGAAGTGTAAAAACAATAGAAAAATCTTGCATCATCCTACCATCAAAATACAATCACAGCTGTATTATGTCCTGTGCTGATGACAAGCTTATTTTTAATAAACTCCCCATCATGTTGTCAATCCTAAAGGAAATCAACCCTGAATATTCATTGGAAGGACTGATGGTAAAACTGAAGCTTCAGTACTTTGGGCCACCTGATGCAAAGAGCCATTGGAAAAGACTCTGAGGCTGGAAAAGCTCGAGGGCAGGAGGAGAAGCAGGTGACAGAGGATGAAATGGTTGGATGGCATCACTGACCCAATGGACATGAGTTTAAGCAAACTCAGGGAGACGTGAAGGACAGAGGAGCCTGTTTTGCCTGCTGCAGTCTATGGGGTCACAAAGAGTCAGACATGACTTAGTGACTGAAAAACAACAGCAACAAACAATCGTGGTATAATATTGCCTATTTTACCATACTTTTATCAACTTGGGAACTTTTGTTAAAAATAAAATTAATTGATAAACAGGGGAGGAGGAGAGGGTGGGATGTATGGAGAGAGTAACATGGAAACATTCATTACCAAATGTAAAATAGATAGCGAATGGGAATTTGCAGTATGATTCAAGGAACTCAAACAGGGGCTGTAACAATCTATAGGAGTGGGATGGGGAGGAAGGTGGGAGGGAGGTTCAGGAGGGAGGGGACACATGTATACCTATGGCTGATTCATGTTGAAATTTGGCAGAAAACAACAAAATTCTGTAAAGCAATGATCCTTCAATTAAAAGAAAAAATTAATTGATAAACCTATACTTCTTTGTTCAAATTAGAAATACATTTTTAGAGTTAATCACTTTCATATATATATATGTATACACACATATATGTTTCCAATTTACTGCTCAGACTCATGTCCACTGAATTGGTGATGCTATCTGACCATCTCACCCTCTGCCCCACTCTTCTCCTTTTGCCATCAATCTTTCCCAGCATCAGAGTCTTTTCCAATGAGTGAGCTCTTTGCATCAGGTGGCCAAAGTATTGGAGCTTCAGCTTCAGGATCAGTCCTTCCAGTGAATATTTGAAGGTCAATTTCCTTTAGGATTGACTGGTTTCATCTCCTTGAAATCCAAGGAACTCTCAAGAGTCTTCTTCAACACCACAGTTTAAAAGCATCAATTCTTTGGCATTCAGCCTTCTTTATGGTTCAACTCTTACATCCATACATGACTACTGGAAAAACCACAGCTTTGACTACAAGCATCTTTGTCTGCAAAGTGATGTCTCTGCTTTTTAATATGTTGTTTAGGTTTGTCATAGCTTTTTTTCCAAGAAACTAGTGTCTTTTAATTTCATGACTGCAGTCACATTCTGCAGTGATTTTGAAGCCCAAGAACATAAAATTTGTCTCTGCTTCTGCTTTTTCTCCTTCTCTTTGCCATGAAATGATGGGACTGGATGCCATGATCTTAGTAAATTTAAAGAAACTTACATCGCATTTTAAAACCATTGTTGTCTAAACCCAGTACTAGTAGATCTGGATAGCAGTTAGTCTAAGGAATCTTATTTTCTTCTTTTATTGCTTTTGTAATTCTCAAGATTAACCTTTTAAATTCCTAAATTTCTTCTTGCCATTGTATTGTGATTTTGCTTAAAAAAACTCATCAGAAATGTTCTCCACATTGTTATGTCAGTTTCCATTTTTGGTGGTTAGCTGTTGGAGATATCTCCTATTGCAAAGAACACGCTCAGTAATGGACTCAAAGCACTTGCCACATACTTGCAACAATGCATTTCATCTATGAAAAAGGTTTGACAATTTAGTAAAGATTTCTCGCCTTTTCCAGATATTAGTACTTGAGTTGTGCAGTCTGAGTCTTTTTTAACTTTCCATTTAATATATGTTTTAAAACATGAACTTTAACCAACACAACACTGTAAAGCAATTATCCTCCAATTAAAAATTTTAAAAACAAAAAAACTGAACTTAATCTTCTCTGTAAACAAAGTCAATTTGATAGGCTCTTTATTTGTTTGCTTGTTTTCTGATAAAATCAAGTCAATGTGAACTGGTTCAGCTGTAATTATCACAGTATTCTCTTCTTTGCTTTATACTAAATGCTAGAAAATGAATTAACCAGCCAAGTACTGCTCATTCAGAAGATAAAAGCTTCATTAATTAATTGAATTAATTAACTCAATTAATTTTCATTACAAGGTCTTATGAATATGTACTTGAAGGTTAAAACCAGCACTGCGTGTCCTGAGAAGTGTGGATATCTTTTGTCTTTAAAACCCATGGTGGATTTCCCTGGGGGTCCAGTGGCTAAGAATCTGCCTGCCAGTGGAGGGGACACAGGTTTGATCTCTGGTCTGGAAAGATTCCACATGTTACAGGGCGACTAAGCCTGTGCACCACACTCTTGAGCCCATTTGCCGCAAGCACTGAAGCCTGACCGCCTAGAGCCCTTTCTCTGCAACAAGAGAGGACACCACAACGAGAAAACCACATGCCACAACCAGAGGCCGGCCTCTGCTCACCACGACTAGAGGCCGGCCTCTGCTCACCACAGCTAGAGAAAGCCCATGTGCAGCAACTGAGACCCAGCACATCCAGAAATAAATGAACAAATAAAACCTTTTAGAAAAATTTAATTTTCTTAAAAAATAATGATAAAATAAAGCCATTGACTTGTTTGTTTGATTTGTTGAAGCCTCATTTTCCAAGTCAGGGAAGCCTGGCATGCTGCAGTCTGTGCTGAGTCACTTAAGTTGTGTCCGACTCTGCTACCCCATGGGCTGTAGCCCACCAGGCTCCTCTGGCCCTGGGATTCTCCAGGCAAGAATACTGGAGTGGCTTGCTGTTTTCTTCTCCAGGGGATCTGCCAGACCCAGGGATCAAACCTGGGTCTCTGTGTCTCCTGCATTGGCAGGTGTGTCCTTTACCATGAGTGCCGCCTGGGCTGGCACAGTCCTCGGGGTCACAAAGAGTCAGACACGACTGAGCAGCTGAACAGCAGCAACAACATTTCCCATCTGGTGTAACACGCAGGGGGCTGCTGTGCAAGTTTTTTTTCGCACTTCACTATGCACATATGCGGGCTTCCCTGATAGCTCATTTAGTAAAGAATCTGCCTGCAATTCAGGAGACCCTGGTTCGATTCCTGGGTGGGGAAGATCCACTGGAGAAGGGATAGGCTACCCACTCCAGTATTCTTGGGCTTCCCTTGTGGCTCAGCTGGTAAAGAATCCACCTGCAATGTAGGAGACCTGGGTTCAATCCCTGGGTTAGGAAGATCCCTTGGAGAAGGGAAAGGCTACCCACTCCAGTATTCTGGCCTGGAGAATTCCACGTACTGTATAGTCCCTGGGGTCACAAAGAGTCAGACAGGACTGAACGACTTTCACATTCATGCACATATGACTTTCTATATGATCTCTTCTTTTTCAATTATTTTGCTTGTGTATTAATCATTGAAGCAACTCTGCAACTGCAATACCAACTTGCTACTAAATGTACTTCTGAATGCTTATTTAATTTTTTGGAAATGACCTTAAAGTGTCTATATCTAATTATATGTTATATTTTTTGAGCATAGCCAGAACAGTGCTTTCCAAAATGTCACTGGGTCGCTTTTCACTACACTTAAAGTAGAAGAAAGATTTAACATCAATCATCTAAACATTCATCCTAAAGTGCAGCAAAAAAAAAAAAAAAAAAAAAAGACTGCAAAAGTACCCAGTAGATGTCAGAAGTAAAGAAACAGTAGGGAGAAGAACAGAGGTCTACGATCCAGAAAGCGTACGAGGAGTATATATGGTCAGCAAGAACTACAGTTGCTTCTTTAAAAAGAAATGAAACTGATCAATCATAGCTAAGAGTTTTTTCATGTAACATTTAAAAACGATTTCCAGATGGATCAGATTTGAATTAAAACTATATATATATATTAATTAATATTTCAGTTCAGTTCAGTTCAGTCACTCAGTCGTGTCCGACTCTTTGCGACACCATGAATCACAGCATGCCAGGCCTCCCTGTCTATCACCAACTCCTGGAATTCACTGAGACTCATGTCCATCGAGTCAGTGATGCCATCCAGCCATCTCATCTTCTGTCATCCCCTTCTCCTCCTGCCCCAAATCCCTCCCAGCATCAGAGTCTTTTCCAATGAGTCAACTCTTCGCATGAGGTGGCCAAAGTACTGGAGTTTCAGCTTTAGCATCATTCCTTCCAAAGAACACCCAGGACTGATCTCCTTCAGAATGGACT
>NW_011494949.1:5669373-5670011 GCF_000754665.1 Bison bison bison
CCACCAGGGAAGCCCATTGGACATAACAGACACATTCATAAAAGACACAAATTACCAAAATGGACTAAGAAATTCCCAAGCCCAAATGGCAGCACCACTAAATTCTATCCAATATTTAAGAAAGAAAGAATACCAATTTTATACACTTTGTTTTCCAAAATGGAAAAACAAAGTATAACATTCATATACCATTTTTGAAGTCTTTTGTACATAAACACACACTTAAAAACAACCATATTTTTGAAACATGAATTTAGAAATCCTAAATATATATGACTACTGAATATATATGAACATATGACATATGAACTACTGAATATATATGAACATATGACATATGAACTACTGAATATATATGAACATATGACATATGAACTACTGAATATATATGAACATATGACATATGAACTACTGAATATATATGAACATATGACATATGAACTACTGAATATATATGAACATATGACATATGAACTACTGAATATATATGAACATATGACATATGAACTACTGAATATATATGAACATATGACATATGAACTACTGAATATATATGAACATATGACATATGAACTACTGAATATATATGAACATATGACATATGAACTACTGAATATATATGAACATATGACATATGA
>NW_011494949.1:5670111-5674619 GCF_000754665.1 Bison bison bison
AGTTCTAACTGTTGCTTCCTGACCTGCATACAAATTTCTCAAGAGGCAGGTTAGGTGGTCTGGTATTCCCATCTCTTGAAGAATTTTCCACAGTTTATTGTGATCCACAAAGTCAAAGGCTTTGGCATAGTCAATAAAGAAGAAATAGATGTTTTTCTGGAACTCTCTTGCTTTTACCATAATCCAGCAGATGTTGACAATTTGATCTCTGGTTCCTCTGCCTTTTCTAAAACGAGCTTGAACATCTGGAAGTTCACGGTTCACACATTGCTGAAGCCTGGCTTGGAGAATTTTGAGCATTTCTTTACTAGCGTGTGAGATGAGTGCAATTGTGCGGTAGTTTGAGCATTCTTTGGCATTGCCTTTCTTTGGGATTGGAATGAAAACAGACCTTTTCCAGTCCTGTGGCCACTGCTGAGTTTTCCAAATTTGCTGGCGTATTGAGTGTAGCACTTTCACAGCATCATCTTTCAGGATTTGGAATAGCTCAACTGGAATTCCATCACCTCCACTAGCTTTGTTCA
The DNA here is from genome assembly GCF_000754665.1 of Bison bison bison. Lineage (NCBI taxonomy): Eukaryota > Metazoa > Chordata > Mammalia > Artiodactyla > Bovidae > Bison > Bison bison. The sequence continues at coordinate 5,670,636 of NW_011494949.1, forward strand.
TAGTGATGCTTTCTAAGGCCCACTTGACTTCACATTCCAGGATGTCTGGCTGTAGGTCAGTGATCACACCATCTTGATTATCTGCGTCATGAAGATCTTTTTTGTATAGTTCGTCTGCGTATTCTTGCCACCTCTTCTTAATATCTTGAAAAAGGGCAACTCAGCACAAATCTACACGTCTTAGAAAAGATCACAGGAGGACATTACAAACTGCTCTAAGAAATTTAGCGTTTGGATGTAATGAAGTGAAAGTGTCAGTCACTCAGTTATGTCCGACTCTTTGTGACCTCATGGACTGTAGCCGGTCAGGCTCCTCATCCATGGGATTTTTCAGGCAAGAATACTAGAGTGGGTAGCCATTCCCTTTTCCAGGGGATCCTCCAAACCCAGGGATCAAACCCAGGTCTCCTTCATTGCAGACAGATTCTTTACTGTCTGAGCCACCAGGGAAGCCCATTGGACATAACAGACACATTCATAAAAGACACAAATTACCAAAATGGACTAAGAAATTCCCAAGCCCAAATGGCAGCACCACTAAATTCTATCCAATATTTAAGAAAGAAAGAATACCAATTTTATACACTTTGTTTTCCAAAATGGAAAAACAAAGTATAACATTCATATACCATTTTTGAAGTCTTTTGTACATAAACACACACTTAAAAACAACCATATTTTTGAAACATGAATTTAGAAATCCTAAATATATATGACTACTGAATATATATGAACATATGACATATGAACTACTGAATATATATGAACATATGACATATGAACTACTGAATATATATGAACATATGACATATGAACTACTGAATATATATGAACATATGACATATGATATATGGTCCACTGGTCTTTCCATGCAACCTCATGGAGGCCAGGTGGGCCTTTGCTGACCGCTGTACTGATGGTAATAGTGACCCATCGTTGTAGTATGGCTCTTTTCACAAGGTTAAAAATGGGCAAAACCCAACCACAGTATTATGGTGCAGACCCAGGAGGTAAATGAATATATACACATTTTAAATTAAAGAAACAATCTGAAGAATTAATACAAAATTCAGAAAAGTTTTATCTGTACACGGGGCTTTTGGGGATACTGGAAGTTGTTGTATTTCTCAACCTGGGGGTAAGTACAGGAGTGCTTGCTTTCTTACTTTCTTATCTGTTGCTTTTCTAGATTTGAATTCCACATTAAAAAAATCTGAACACCAGTAGAAGAGAAAAAGAAAGTTAGTAATTTATAGAAATTCACCACAATTCTCTTCTAGTTTCCCAGACTTACTGTGACAAAATACCACAAACCAGGTGGCTTAAAACAGCAGGCGTTGGTGTAGTCTATCCTCAGCCTGGACCTGGGAGTCCACAGTCAGGGTGTGGGAAGGGCCATGCACCGACCTGAAGCTCCAGATGTCAGATTCTCCCTGCTACGTAGTGCCAGGGCTCTGCTGACTTGTGGCAGCACAATGCCTGTCTCTCTGTCCCCTCAGGGTCTGTGTCTTCTCTCTGTGCAGGTCTGTGTTTTAATTTCCTTTTTTTTTTATAAGGACACAGTCATACTGGAGTAACTCATACCCTGAGAGCCTCATATTAACTTGATTCCATCTCTAAAGATTTTATATTCCATAGTACCAGAGATTAAATTGCTGACATCTGTTGGATCATAGAAAAAGGAAGAGAGTTCCAGAAAAACATTACTTTTGCTCTATTGACCATACCAAAGCCTTTGACTATGTGGATCACAACAAACTGTGGAAAATTCCAAAAGACATGGGAATACCAGACCACCTGACCTGCCTCCTGAGAAATCTGTATGCAGGTCAAGAAGCAACAGTTAGAACTGGACATGGAACAACAGACTGGTTCCAAATTGGGAAAGGAGTACGTCAAGCCTGTAAATTGTCACCCTGTTTATTTAACTTATATGCAGAGTACACCATGAGGAATGTCGGGCTGGATGAAGCACAAGCTGGAATCAAGATTACAGGAAGAAATATCAATAACGTAAAATATGCAGAGGACACCACCTTATGGCAGAAAACGAAGAAGAACTAAGGAGCCTCTTGATGAAAATGAAAGACAAGAGTGAAAAAGTTGGCTTAAAACTCAACATTCAGAAAACTAGGATCATGGCACCCGGTCCCATCACTTCATGGCAAATAGATGGGGAAACAATAGACACAGTGAGAGACTTTATTTTTTGGGCTTCAAAATCACTGCAGATGGTGACCGCAGCCATGAAATTAAAAGACTCTTGCTCCTTGGAAGAAAAGCTATGACCAACCTAGACAGCTTAAAAAGCAGAGACGTTAATTTGCCAACAAAGCTTTGCCGTCTAGTCAAAGGTATGGTTTTTCCAGTAGTCATGTATGGATGTGAGAGTAGGACCATAAAGAAAGCTGAGCACCGAAGAACTGATGCTTTTGAACTGTGGTGTTGGAGAAGACTCTTGAGAGTCCCTTGGACTGCAAGGAGATCCAATCAGTAAATTCTAAAGGAAATTAGTCCTGAATATTCATTGGAAGAACTGATGCCGAAGCTGAAACGCCAATCCTTTGGCCATCTGATGAGAACTGACTCATTTGAAAAGACCCTGAAGCTGGGAAAGATTGAAGGCAGGACGAAAAGGGGATGAGATGGTTTAATGGTATCACTGACTCAATGGACATGAATTTGAGCAAGCTCCGGGAGTTGGTGATGGACAGGGAAGCCTGGCATGCTACAGTCCATGGGGTAGCAAAAAGCTGGACACGACTGAGCAATTGAATTGATCTCTCAAGACCCAGTGGGGCTTCCCAGGTCATGCTAGTGGTAAAGAACATGCCTGCCAGAGATATAAGAGATGAGGGTTGGATCCCTGTGTCAGGAAGATCCCCTGGAGGAGGGCATGGCAACTCACTCCAATATTCTTGCCTGGAGAATCCTGGATGGAGGAGCCTTGTGGGATATAGTCCGTAGTGTTTCAAAGAATCGAAGATGACTAAAGCAATTTAGCAGGCAGCATGTAAAGACCAAATAAGGTCACATTCACAGGTACTGGGGGTTAGGACTTCATCCTATCTTTGTCATAGAATTCAAGTCAACCCATAATAGTCTCCAGATATACGTGTAGGCTCTTTAATGAGGGGGCTTCCTGGTGGCTCAGACAGTAAAGAATTTGCCTGCAATATAAGGACCCAAACACGGCATTGTATGTCAACTGTACTTCGTGGTGGTTCAGATGGTAAAGAATCTGCCCTCAATGCAGGAAACCTGCATTCAATCCTTGGGTCAGGAAGATCACCTGGAAAGAGGAATGGCTACCCACTCCAGTATTCTTACCTGGAGAATTCCATGGACAGAGGAGGCTGGTGGGCTACAGTCCATGGGGTGATAGAGTCGGAAATGACTGAGTGACTAACACTTTCACTTTCTGAGACTGAGTCCCTGATGCTTGCTAGCAAAGTGTATCTTTGAGTAAATTCCTTTCAGTGTTCACTTTTTCTACAAAACGGGGATACCATCTCAGATGATGTTCTCAGATGTTTTTTTTAAAAGATGTAATATTTATAAGTATCTAAGAAGAGGAACTAAAAGGCCTCTTGATGAAAGTGAAAGAGGAGAGTGAAAAAGTTGGATTAAAGCTCAACATTCAGAAAACTAAGATCATGGCATCTGGTCCCATCACTTCATAGGAAATAGATGGGGAAACAGTGGAAAAAGTGTCAGACTTTATTTTTTTTGGGCTCCAAAATCACTGCAGATGGTGACTGCAGCCATGAAATTAAAAGACGCTTACTCCTTGGAAGCAAAGTTATGACCAACCTAGATAGCATATTCAAAAGCAGAGACATTACTTTGCCAACAAAGGTCCGTCTAGTCAAGGCTATGGTTTTTCCTGTGGTCATGTATGGATGTGAGAGTTGGACCATAAAGAAAGCTGAGCACCGAAGAACTGATGCTTTTGAACTGTGGTGTTGGAGAAGACTCTTGAGA
>NW_011494949.1:5674719-5689515 GCF_000754665.1 Bison bison bison
ACTCCAGTACTTTGGCTACCTCATGTGAAGAGTTGACTCATTGGAAAAGACTCTGATGCTGGGAGGGATTGGGGGCAGGAGGAGAAGGGGACAACAGAGGATGAGATGGCTAGATGGCATCACCGACTCGATGGACGTGAGTTTGAGTGAACTCCGGGAGTTGGTGATGGACAGGGAGGCCTGGCGTGCTGCGATTCATGGGGTCGCAAAGAGTTGGACATGACTGAGCGACTGAACTGAACTGAAGCTACTTAGAACAGTTCTTAGAACAAAGTAAGTGCTACATTAATGTTTGCTATTATTTTTATTCACACCATGATTATCAACATTATCATTGTCTTTACTGTGCAAGCAGGTACGAGAGCAAACCTGAGCCTAGAGGACGGAATGGCTGGAAGGAGATTGGGGCAGACTCGACTTTTCACCTTAGTATGCTCTGCAGTTTCTGTTCCAGGTAGGGGTATGTGAAAATCACACTGCATTAAGGGAAACATTTTTGTTCCCTGGGGTTCCCAGGTGGTGCAGTGATAAAAAATTTGCCTGCCAATGCAAGAGAGGTAGGTTCCATCCCTGGGTCAGGAAAGTCCCCTAGGAGGAAATGGTGAATCATTCCAGTATTTTTTCCTGGAGAATCCCATAGACTGAGGATCTGGTGGTCTACAGCCCATGGGGTCCCAAAGGGACTGAGGGCACATCTTATTTGCTAATATGGGACAAGATGGACCATCTTCATAATTTATGTTTCTCTTTAGGATGTGTGGAGGATATTTGATTGACTGGTGACTCAGTCTACTCCATCCAGGTCCCGGTCTACAGAGAGAAGTGGTCCATGCTTGATGCTAGAGCACTTATTTCAAGGTCAGACTTGTCCTTCTCTGGGCCATTCCTTGCTGACCCTTAAACATCAAGCCCTCAGTTTCCTCCCCTCAATGTTAGCCTGACCCAGACTAAATAACACAGATTTGGGGTATTTTAGTTTCTTGAGTCTGAAACAGGTGAGCACAAAATTGGTGGCTTAAAACAACACAAATTTATCCTCTTCGAGTTTTGGAGTCCAGAAGTCTAAACTCAATATGTCATTAGGACCATTCTCTCTCTGAAGTCTCTAAGGGAAAAGTTCTGCCTTGCGTCTTCCACCTTCAGGTGACTCTCGGCATTTCTGGCATACGGTAACATCACTGCAACCCCTGCCCACGTTTTAGGTCTTGGTCATGTCCTTCGGGGAGACCCAATCCAACCCAGTGCACGGGGAAAGTTTCTGCTGAGCTCTTGTTGTCCTTGGAGCACTGATGGGCAAGGTCGTGCACCTCTGGGCAGGTCTGGTGGGAAGTGTCTTCTCCTAGAGTCAGACACAGAAGCAAAGCAAGAGTGTCCCCAGGACAAAATCTACCTTCTACTGGGGATTTTTTTCATCGAATTAAGGGAAAACTGGGCTTCCCTGGTGGCTCAGATGGTAAAGGGAAAACTCATATTGAGTCTATAATTTATAAATTGTTCTCCCACGTTATAATTGTCTTTCTATAACCTTTATCTTCACTAAATTCAAAGGGCCCTGTGTAGACTTACAGCAGTTGCTATAGAGGTGATGAAGTGAGGTCAGGCCTGGCCTCCTAATAATTCTTTCTCTAGATTTCGTCAATGGGGTTGTGCCAGGTGTCATCACCAGGTGTGAAATGGAACTTTGGGATGGAAATGTGCACCCAGTGGGCACTCAGCAGCCAGGTGCGGTCCTGGAAACACACCCAAGCACACGCACTCGAGGAAGACAAACCTCAGAGGCAGGAGGGCCACTGCCTGCGCTGAAAACAGGTGTGCCGAGGGCAGTCTTGAACGTGATTCACCACGAGCTGCAGCGGGTGACGTCATGGACTTCTCAGGACATGGGAGCCATCCTGGGGGCAAAACAAAACACCCTCGGGGGCATCACTGGATCTGTTTACTGATGACAATACTGATGAAACATGGATTCGAGGTGAATCAGGATAAGTGTGGGTACGGCTGATGACGAGGAGGCAATTGGCCAGCTCAGAGGGATTTGTTGTAATTGTCATCATTGGGCTCACTATTTTTAGGCATCTTTTTGACCCTTGAAGTGTACTTTTTAAAATCTGAGGCTGACAGCACCAGCTTCTCCCAGAATCCTCAGGTCTCAGCCTACTTTTATCTGATCTTTCGTCCACGCTTCAAGTTCCTGGTCCACTTGCACTGCTTTTCAGGGAGCGTGGCACTTCCTGGAAGCACCGGGGTCTTTCTGCCTTCTGGGAAGTTCTGCACGCTCTTCTCCTCTACTGATGGAGCTCTCGCCTCTCCTGGCTGGTGTTTTAGACTATTCAGTGCAGGCCCGGCCACAAGTCTGGGGAGCAACTCCTTGACAACTTCACGGTACTAGAGACCCAGCTCCCCCTAACCAGATTTGACAGTGATAGATTCACCGCTACACCGCCCAGCTCCACCCAGAGCCTGCATCTACTGGGTGATAAATATAGCACAGTGCCACCTGGCTTAACTGAATTGGCCTTTTCTCTAAAAGTAATGTCTTTGGTCTGCTGGGAAATATTCTGAAGGTTAATATCCCAGAGTGCAAGGGAGAAAATGAACAAAGATTTGCTCCTAGTCAGCTCAAATACATAATGATTTTGTGAGGTTTCCTAATTATATTTTTTATTGAAAAATGTATCTCAATGTCTGCATCTTCAAAAGCAGAGCTGCAAAGAACCGCATGATCTGGACTCTTCCATGTTGAGAATTTTGTTATTTTTTTTCCCCCAAATGCAGTTCTCTCAAGTTTAGCTCTTTTTATGAAAATCATAGCAGGATATGGCAGTTTATAATAATGTTGATTAAACCATTTGCAGGAATTACTTCTTGTTGAATATTCTGAGTGAAAGTGACTCTAAATGAACAAGGATTCCCGTTAATATAATTCACACAGAGACGTACCACGTTAATAAAGTGACAGGGTTCGAAAGCAGATGAGTCAAAACAGAAGAGTTTTAAACAGACGCTGTGGGGACTTCTCCCCCACCTGGATTTCATTCCAAGAAATCAAATTCAAAATGCCATGTACTTTTAAACACTAGTATTACACAACGTTTTTGACAGCACTGAATTCACTTTGAATGGATTTCCTGACTGAGATAAGTGGCTAAAAATAATTTTCTTTTTAACCATCTTGACCTAGTTGTGCTCAGCTGCACTTTTCAGAAAAAGAAAAAATAAAAGAAGTAAAATAAAAAAACCTGTATAAAGCTTAGAAAAAGAATTTAAGAAAATAATGACGTCCCTCAGCAAAATTCAGTACCCTATTTTGTCGTATGTTGAAAGTACCCAACTTTCAACCCTTTTGAGTCATCATCATTGTTAGTTTAGTTATTACAATTGTCACTTCAAACTTTGGAAATAGAGATGTGCAAAAGTATTTTTCAAAGAAACTCTATTTATTGCTTAATTATTAGAGGATTTTGTGTTCAGATGGTGGCAGCACTGTCAACTGGATTTTAAGAGATCCCCTCCTTTTTTTATTTTAATGTTACCAAACATCTGGCATATACATAGTGGGTATTCAGAAAATGTGGGTTGTTATGTAAAACATAGAATAAAGGATACAAAGTGAACTCTTAACAAATAATGAACATATTTACAATATATTCAATGATACAGTATCATCAGGTAGACAGTGCAAAATAGGTAAGTGCTAGTTAAGGTTAGAGGTTGGGCTTCCCTGGTGGGGTAGTTGGGAGAGAATCTGCCTGCAATGCAGAAGACCCAGGTTTAATCCCTGGCTCGGGAAGATCCTTTGGAGAAGGAAGTGGCAACACACTCTAGTATTCTTGCCTGGAAAATCCCATGGACAGAGGAGCCTGGTAGGCTACTGTCCAAAGGGTCGCAAAGTGTCAGACACAACTGAGCCACTAAGCCACACACAATGTCCCCCACCCCTTGGTTTTTATTGATTCATGAGCATTGTTTGCGTTCTGAAAATATTAGCTTATCAACTGTGATATTGAAGAGGAAAAGTTAAAATTTTACATCACCTCCTTCTCTTCTGCCTCTGTAACTCAGCTTGCTCCTTGCAAAGTCTGGATCATGTAGGTCACATAGTCTCAGAAAGTGGGGACTTGCAATACTAGGAACTGGAACTTATCTCACTTACCCTTGTCCTGCTCTTTACAATCGTCTGCCCCTGCAAACCTGCTTAATCATGACTGTCCAGGTCAGGCATCCCCTTCCCCATCTTGACTGCTGTTCCCTCATGTGCCCGAAACCCCTAAGTTTAAACCAGCCTATTAACAGCTAGTGTTGCCCACTACAGTCTGTCTATTAAAACTCCGTAATCCCTTTGTAACTCCTCTGGGCCCGCCGGCATAATAAACCAAAGTGCTCCAATCTCCGAGTGTGGTACTTGGTTTCTCGAGTACTGGTTTCTGCAACAATACGTGTTATAAATATTTTCTTATTTATTACATTATTTTCACTTTATTTCTGACATTATTTTGCCATGTGATAAATTTAACTTTTTTATATAGTCAAATGTAACATTTGTTCATATGATTTCAGTTCCGGATTTGCTTAAAATGTCTCTCCTATTCTGAGATTATTAGTAAAATTCCTATATTCTCTTTCAGTATTTCTACAATTTATTTCTTTAAAAGTTGATTCTTACTTCTACCTGGAGTTCATTTTGATGATCAGTGGTCAAGTAGGAATCCTGATTTATCATTTTTTCTCAGGTGCTAGTTAGACACCTCACCTACATATACACGGACTCTAACGACATGAGTTTGAGCAAGCTCTGGAGTTGGTGATGGACAGGGAAACCTGGCGTGCTGCAGTCCATGGGGTCGCAAAGAGTCGGATGTGACTGTGCGACTGAACCTAACTGATACACGATACATACACACAAATATGCAAGTATATTTGTATATATGTGTATTATAGGTGGTCTGGTTGCATCACATGTTTAGAGAACCAAGGAAGAACTACACAGGATTAGGAGGGAGGCATTAATGATTTCTTAAAATAATATAAGGGCTTCCCCTATGGCTCAGCCGTAAAGAATCTCCCTGCAATGCAGGAGATGAAGGAGACAAGACCCAGGTTCGATCCCTGGGTTGGGAAGACTCTCTGGAGTAGGAACTGGCAATCCATGCTGGTATTCTTTCCTGGGAAATCCCAAGGACAGAGGATCCTACAGTCTGGCAGGCTGCAGTCTGTTCACTGAAAAATGTAGTCACAACCTGAAAGTAAAGAATTGTTTTGTTTGGTGGAAATGTTTAAGACTCCAAGCCCAAGAGACAGCATGTCAGTAGCTCCGAGAAAACTGCTCCAATGAGGCAGGAGGGGGAATCAGGATATATGTTTGCACCAAAAAGGGGCAGGCAGTCTGAACATCAAAGATCAGGTATCAGGTTAAGGAATTTAACATCCTATGCCTAGGAAGGTGCAAGCCTCTGCGCTCACTGAATTCATTCCTTTCGTATGCATCCTGGCTACCTGGGGCCAAATCCTGTTTCCTTGTTCATTTTGCTTCTTATGTTATTTCCCCAGCTCCTAAGGAATCACCTTCAGGGTGCCAGCATCTCCTGGATCAGTTTAGGGAGCCCTCCTGTACATCTGGAGGCCAGAAATCGCTGATGCCCGTGCTATTTCCTGTTTATTGATATGAAAGGAGATGTTTTCATTTCACAAGTCCATAGGGTCTCAAACAGTCAGACACGACTGAGGGACTGAAGCAGGCATGCATGCAAAATAATATAAAGTAAATTTTCTGACATATTTAGAATTTCAGAATTATAAAAACCAAAGGAAGCAGGAGATGGGATATTGTTATGGACTGAATGTGTGTGTCCTTCCAAACTCGTATGTTGAAGCCCCAGCCCCCAGTGTGGATTTGGGGCCTTTGAGAGGTAATTGGGGTTAGATGAAGTCATGAGAACAGACACCTGGATTAATGAGGTTAGTGCCTTTGTAAGAAGAGACTTTAAGAAAAGTCACAGAGAGTTTGATTTCTCTCTCCCCATTCATCCTCATATACACAGCTAGAGGACTGCAGTCTGCCAGCCAGGGAGAGAGGTCCCACCAGAAGATGACCTTGTTGACTGCAGAACTGTGGGAAGATGAATATGTGTTATTTAAGCCTCTTAGTCTATGGCTTTGTTATGGCACCCTGAGCAGACTAAGACAGATATCTTACTTATTCTCCAGCTAAAGTAAGTAAAGTGCTTCTCAGGTGGCGCAGTTTGTAAAGAATCACCTTGCCAGTGCAGGAGATGCAAGAGATGTGGGTTTGATCTCTGGATTGAGAAGATCTCCTGGAGTAAGAGATGACAACCCACTCCAGCATTCCTTCCTGGGAAATTCCATGGATAGAGGAGCCTGGCAGGCTACAGTCTGTCTGTGGGGCTGCTAAGAGTCGGACACAGCTGAGCACGAGCACACACAGAAATAAGTTCAAATAATGTATAAATTAGAATAAGTAGGGCTTGTTCTGAGCGGGCTCTAGGAGTTGGTGATGGACAGGGAAGCCTGGTGTGCTGCAGTCCATGGGGTTGCAAAGAGTCAGACATGACTGAGGGACTGAACTGAGGGATTAGACCTAGGGAGGAACTTTCTGACAGTAAGACTGACCAAGGATTCCTAAAAATCATTAGGTGGTCAGGGGAGAGGAGGGAGAAGACAAACCAGTCAAATCCTTTCACTCCTGGAAAATAGAAAATGTACCGATTTGCAGGCAAGGGTCATGACTACTTGATTCCTCAAGTTTATTTTCGACTCACTACTTTAATATTAGGTGATGTTGAATTTAACACTTTTATTTAATGTGTCTATGTGTAGCCATTGACCCACTGGTTTACCATCACCCTGTTCTCCAAGAGTTAATGTTTAAGAAAAACTTTTGTGGACATGGTAATCTACTTTGGCAAAGTGGACTCTCCTTCAGTGTGTTAAACCCATTAAATGAAACAAATTAAGACTGAATTTTTGTGAAGAGATGGGCGCTTTTAAGAAGAGCTGATTTCTACCCACATGGCTTGAGTGTTGAGAAATGAATTTAGATCTCATGTCAAAATCTACATATATCCCTACAAGCTACATTGCTCATCTTTGACTCTATTCAAAGGTTGGTATTCGACTCATAAAATCTGTAAGCCTGGTTCACAAGCAGCAGGCCTTCCTTCATGCAGTAAGATTGATATTCTAAAAGGACAATTTAAGGATGCATTGATGCATTTAAAAAAATAATTTTATGTATTTCCTTACTATTTTGCTGCACTGGGTCTTTGATACTGCACACAGGGTTTCTCTAGTTGCGGTGAGGAGACTTCTCATTGCAGTGGCTTTTCTTGTAGCAAATGCGGGCTCAAGGGCACTCGGGGTTCAGCAGTTACAGCACATAGACTCAGTAGTCGAGCTTCCCCAGCTCTAGAGCACAGGCTCAGAAGTGGTGCCCAGGCTTCAGTGCCCCACACAAATGGGACGCTCCCAGGCCAAGGATGGAACCCGCGTCTCCTGTGTTGCCAGGTAGATTCTCTACCACTGAACCATCAGGGAGGCCCCGATGCATATTTAAGCAGAGGCCTTTTTTAAACATAGGCCCACTGGTTTCTTTGGTGCATTTGGGGTCCAGTGAAACTGTCTGGGACTCAGTTAGTACCTTATTGCTCTGCTGCTGGCTGAAAGACATCCTTCCAGCAGTAGCAAACCTTTCATCCCCCTCAAGTGCCTGTACACTTTCAAGTAATGGGGGAGAACTCTTGATTTATAGCCCATGACCATAGAATGTGATTTTGGAAGTAGCCGGAAAGGAAAGAAAAGGATTTAAATGATCTACCGCATTAGAAGCTACAGCTGAGAAAATAAATTTTGAGTGGAAGTTATTGGGAGATATTATTTCTTCAATTTTTCATCTGGAAGAGCAAAAATACAACCAGCAGCAGGAAAGAAAAAGCTGCTTGCTGTCCCAACTGAGTCTTCTTTTATGATAAGCCTTTGGATACATGGATTGAACATTCAAATACCAACACACTGATGGAGATGACTTGGGTTTAAAACCACTGGTGCATGTCAATGAGCAGATATCATCAAAGAAGGCCAATAGCTGTCAGGGCCATAAGGACAGTGAGTTGCCATAGGAAGCCTGTCAAATCAACTCAATTCCAACCCCACAGCCACCCTCCAGCATCACCCGGGAACATCCATGCTGGTTAGCAGCCCTCTTATGTGTAATCAGGTAAAATTCCATTAGAAGGCACTGGTGATTTGGAATCTAATGCGAGTGGAGAGTTCAGGTTGGTCTGCCAGCCATCAACAGGTCAACTAAGTTAACTGTACCTGAGAGCAGGAACGTGGAAATGGAAATCAGCAGCTATACCAAGGGACACCACGGGAACGCAGACATGAGTGATGAGACCCACCCATCAATCTTTCCTTGTGACACATACACTCTCTCTTCTCCCCAGTTCTTACTCCTGCACCACAGTCAGGTTCCATAGAGTTCCAATCCATCAATATTTAAAAAGGTAGGCATTTATCCCCTCAAAGCCAATGCCAACTGGCTTCATAGGAAAAGCTGTCTTTCCTAGCTCTCTGAATTACGCTTTAGGAGGTTGTGGTTGTTTGTTTCAAGGTAGTTGTTTACTGTGCATTATGCGGTGGGTATTTCACTCACAAGAGCTGCCTCACAGCCAGGCAGACACAGCAGAACAACCTGCTGTCCACCACAGCTCAGGAAGCATAGACCCAGGGATGCAGAGCTAGAGCGCAGTTCAGAATCCAAGCAGTCCAAGTGGTCACAGAACTGCAGCTCATACCCTTTCACTCTAATCCTCTGTTCTCATTCCTCTGGGTTAGTCTTGGAAAAGAAAAATTACACTGGATCAGTTATACCTGCAGTTCAGTTCAGTTCAGTCGCTCAGTCGTGTCCGACTCTTTGCGACCCCATGAACCACAGCAAGCCAGGCCTCCCTGTCCATGACCAACTCCCGGAGTCCACCCAAACCCAGGGAGACTTTATTCAAGACTATTGCAGTAGGGCTTCCCTGGTGGGTCAGTGGCAAAGAATCCACCTGCCAATGGAGGAGACACGGTTAGATCCATGATCTGGAAAGATCCCACAAGAGGTGGAGCAACGAAGTCCATGAGCTGCAACTACAGAGCCCATGTGCTGAAACTCCAGAAGCCTGTGTGCCCTGGGGCCTGTGCTCTGCAACAGGAGAAGCCACCGCAATGAGAAGCCATGCACATGACAAAGAGCAACCCCTGCTTGCAACAACCAGAGGAGAGCCCACCTTGCAAGGAAGACCCAGAACCGCCAGAAACAAATAAATAAAATTATTTTTTAAAAAAAGACTATTGCAGTAGGTGAGACAGTCTGTTGATATAGGGGAGAGAGTTTGAACTCAATTCCACTGCAACAAAAGATGAGCCTCTAAGCCCTGGGTTGAGCTGGTGGGAAAATACTGCCGGATGTCATGGGGAGGACGGTCAATGTGGTTAAGACCTGAGCTCGCTAAGTGCTGCTCGTCCAACGGAGGGACCTGTCCTTTCACAGAGAATGGGAGACAAGGTCCTTCCCAGCCTCTCTGACTCGCAGTCACATTGCAGAGGAGGCTCCCCGGTCCTTGAGGGAGACAGTTCCTGGGCTGGGAAACCGGGAACAGGCTGACAGAAGCTCTACGTGTCAAAGGTGCAGAAAAGGGCATTACAGTGGGGAGTCTTCTCAAGGAAATGCTCTCAGTAAACGGAAGCCCGGGGTCTGGCGACCGGAAGTTCAGTCAGTCTGAGGGAACTCCGCCGTCTCAGTCAGGGCGCACGTGCTTTTCCCTGGAACCGCAGCCCAGCCCCTGATCCCAGAGCCCACCCCAACCCCGGTCCCCTCCTCTCCCCACCGCCGAGGCTACCCTCACCCCCGACACACACGTCTTCCTCTTCTAGCAAACGCTGCCCTAGTTTCAGCTTCTCTTCCTCAGGAGAGCTTCCCGCGTCCCGCCTCTACCCCAGGCTGTGCTCCGCTGCTCGGGTTCCTGAGGACAACTGCCCCTTCGGGTGTGTTCTTCCCCCAGACACCTGCAGTTCAAGGAAGGCCTTTGGCTTTTGAATCCCCAAGGCCAGGCCCCGAACTCGGACACATCGTGGGGATTCAGTTGGTGCTTACTGATTACTAAAGTGTTCGTCACTCAGTTGTGTCCCACTCTTAGCGACCCTATGGACTGTAGCCCGCCAGGCTCCTCTGTGCATGGACTTCTCCAGGCAAGAGTACTGGAGTGGGTCGCTATTCCCTTCTCCAGGGGATCTTCCCCAACTCAGGGATCGAAGCCAGGTCTCCTGCATTGCAGGCAGATTCTTTACTGTTGATTGTCTCAAGAAAACATTTTAACATGTCCAGTTTTGCGAGACCAGTAGCTGATTCACACAAGGTCAGTGTCTATGGAGAATCTGTGATCCCTTACCTTGTGCTCTTGTAGAGCAGGGCTTCAGGCCACGTGGCGATCACAGGGAGCCTCTCCTCAGCTTAGAAATGCTTCCTAAAATAGGCTGCGTTCACCCATCACATTACAGTTTATATAACCTTCTGCATCACTTCATTTGATTTTTACAGCTAGCCTACGTAATAAAAGGCCTCTTATCCCCAGTGAAGCGCCAACTATCAGCAAATCACAAAGTCAGGTGCTGAAGCCAGGTCCAGAGTTCTTTTCATTTTCCCACTCCTACCCATCCCCCAGGCTTCCCTGGTGGCTCAGCTGTAATCTGCCTGCAATGCAGGAGCTGCTGGAGACTCAGGTTTGATCCCTGGGTTGGGAAAATCCCCTGGAGGAGGAAATGTCAATCCACTCCCATATTCCTGCCTGGAAAATGCCATGGATAGAGGAGCCTGGTGGACTACAGTCCATGGGGTCACAAAGAGTCGGACACGACTGAGTGACTGAGCACACACACCCCCAACCCGCACCGTCTACCCCAAGGCTCCACTCCACCACTTCTTTAAACTGAAGCTCCTTTTTTTTTTTTCCCCAACTGCTACAACTGCATCAATTCTTGGAGCATTTATCATGAGCTTTATCTGATTCTGAATTTCTTCGGACGTGACATTAATTTGTTTTTAACATTTCAAGGGTTGGAAGGAACTGGGAACAAAATTATTGCTGGGAGGAGGGTACATTTTGAGTTCACTTCCCCAGTTTCCCAGCTCACACAGCCTGCAGCAACAGTGTTTCACTCATGCTTAGGCCAGGTCAGTTAGACTCCCAATGTTTTGTTTGCTCCTTCGGGTAGATCCTTGAATAAATCATTTCGGCACATTGTCCTCACTTGGTTTTGTCTCTCTGCAGTCTTTCCATTTTTTCCTCCATTTTACTTTATCAAAGAAGCAGGGAATTTCTGCCAAGGAAGTATGGGTAGCAGAAATAACCTTTCCTTTATCTTAAAATAATAAGGATATTATAATCAGAAGAATAATGAAATGATCATTCAAAATCATCTTTGCTGGAAAACATAAGGTGAGAAAAGTAGAAATAAATGATCTGAACAGTAGATAGGCATTTCTAGAAATCCTGTCCCCGATATGTTGACATTGATAAAGCTTAAAAGTGTGTGTGTGTGTGCACGCGCGTGTGTGCGCACGCACATGGTCAGTCGTGTCTGATTCTTTTGCGACCCTGTGAACTGCAGCCCTTCAGGCTCCTCTGTCCATGGGCTTTTGCAGACAAGAATACTGGAGTGTGTTGCCATTTCTTCTTCTAGAGGATCTTCCTGACCCAGGGGTTGAAACCGTATCTCTGGTGTCTCCTGAACTGGCAGACAGATTCTTTACCACTGAATCACCTGGAAAGCCCAAATCTTCAAGGAGCTTTCCTCAAAAATAACACAAGATACTTAGGATCACAGCAGTGAAGCAGTCACTTTTTCTCTTGGTACAAGAACTGAACTGGTGCTTCTTATCTTAACTGTGCTTTGTGTCACTGAGTGAATGTTTGTGGATGAAAGACGGGAAGGCAGGAATGAGTCAGTGAATGAATGAAGTGTGCTCGCTGCAGGGTGGCTGAGGCGCCAAAGCCCTGCCAGCCTCCTCCCGGCCCAGCTCTCCCTTCCCCGGCCCCGAGGCTGCTCTCTCTGACCCTTGGTCCAGAGCAGCCACCTCTGCTCCTCAGGACTGAACAAGGAAACCTGGGCGAAGGTGACCTCTAACCCCCCAGTTTAGCACGGATTTAGACTCTTCCTTCAGGTCACTGTTTATTGCTCTGCAGAGCTGAGAGGCGCTGAATTCCAAGGGCTGAGGCCCTGACCTTGGCTTATTCACTGTGAGTCCAGGATGACCTGGGCAGGGACAAGAGAAAAAACCAGGAACAAAGGACAAGCCCATCTTCCCAAGTGACCAGGGTCTGGCTGAGTGGCCGAGACAGTACGTACAGTTCCAGCCAGAGCACGAGGCCCCAGATACAGAGCAACTGCGGTCCAGGGACGCCATCCATCAAGAGAGGCTCCGGGTCACCGCCCAGGGCAGTGAGCTGATTACCGTCTGGACTGAGCCTCTGAGATTTAAGATTGACTAATAGCAATTGCAAGCCCGCGTGACAGATCTGGGTCTGGAACTCTGGTCTGTCCGCTTCAGAGTCCGAAACACAAATGGATCATTTCCAGCGCTGACAATGTTTCCCCTCCTTTAGGGTAAGGTCTAATGCTTTGTGTGGCTTTCCCTGATAGCTCAGCTGGTTAAGAATCTGCCTGCAATGCAGGAGACTCCAGTTCGATTCCTGGGTTGGGAAGATCCGCTGGAGAAGAGATAGGCTACCCATGCCAGTATTCTTGGGCTGCCCTTGTGGCTCAACTGGTAAAAAATCCGCCCGCAATGCGGGAGACCTGGGTTCGATCCCTGGGTTGGGAAGATCCCCTGGAGAAGGGAAAGGCTACCCACTCCAGTGTTCTGGCCTGGAGAATTCCATGGACTGTGTAGTCTATGGGGTCTCAAAGAGTCAGACACGACTGAGCGACTTTCGTTTTCACTGATGCTTTGCAGAACCACTGGTGGGGCATCTCTTCCTGCCATCGTCTCCAGGAAACAGGCTGAGCTGAGATGCGACTTGAAGCTACGCTGAACTTGTGATGAGCCTCACGAAGTCAACAGAGCCAGTGTCGCCCTCCAAGCACCAAGGACCCACAGGTTAAAGAAAGAGGAGCCAGGGGGAGGGTTGATCTCACTTCCTGAGTGTTAAAGGGACACTACATGGTTTTAAGACTGAGCTCAAGGGCACTTGTATAGTGGTATTCCTAAAAGAAACTGCAATAACTTGTTTTCCTAGAAACTGTTGGCTAATTGAGGAGATATGAAAGCACCTGTTACACTCATTTTAATAGACTTACCACCCACTTCCTCACAAATAATTTTAGCAGATGCAGAAGTATTGGGGCTTCTCTGGTGGCCTGGACAGTAAGGAATCTGCCTGAAATGTGGGAGACTTTGGTTCAATTCCTGGGTTGGTAAGATCCCTTGGAGAAGGAAATGGCTACCCACTCCAGTATTCTTGGAGCTTCCCTAGTAGTTCAGGTAGTAAAGAATCTTCCAGCAAAGCAGGAGACCCAGATTCAGTGTCATTTTAGAGCCAGAAGTGTCATTATATAAGTCCCCATAAGTTATCTTAGGTTTGGGCCATGAACAGACTTCAAGGTTCTGTTAACAGCTGAAAAATACATGTACTTTGGTGGTGCTTTGTGTGTGCATGTTTTTCTAGGGAGATGGACCACTGAGGTCAGTATCTCAGAGTCTGTGTCCAAAAAATGTTTCAACTACAAGTCCACAGAGACACAAAATAGACAGGAAACAGCTAAGTGGGTCAGGATGAACCTCTACCTAAAGCTGTAAGCAACATGTAAACGTAGAAAGAGGGAGAGAAAAACAGGCAAGTTGTCAAAGGGAGCTGAAGTCACTGATGAAAGTTTGATGAGGAAAGGGGATGTATACTCAGCCTTGAAGTGTCTCCACAGAGGTTATGTGTGAGTTACAGTAAAGAAAGAGTGGTCGCTGCAGTGGAGGAACCCAGGGAACACTCTTCAACCAACCCATCCAAGTGGGCATCACCACCACCAAGACACGTTGGTCTTTTGGCCTCAGCCTCCAGAGCGGGGCACACTTCAGGCCAGGGTCTACAGGCCTGAAGTGCACAGCTCAGATCTGAACGTGAGGGTCTCAGGTGAACCCCAAGCCTCAGCTCTACAACTCAAAAAGGTCAGAATCACAGAAGACGAAGAAGTAGGAGAAAATGTCCCAGACCAAAGGAGACCAAGCAAGCATGATCAGCTAAACCGAAGGAAACATCGCTACAACCTACATTGCTGGGATATTTACGTATGGATTGTAAATGGATTGTGAATTATACAGTACTCTAAGGTCAGTGTAGATTTTCTGACTTTGATAACCACATGTTGGTTTTGGAAGTGGTTGACAAGAGAAGTATTTCCTTAGGCCTAAAAGGGTGCAATGTCTCCAACTGACCCTCGAAGGGTTTGTCAAATGTTAATAATTATGTATCATTATAACCGTCATCTTCATTAGTACCTAAAAGAGAGAAACAAGCAGACACAGTTAGTGAATCTAGAAGAATATTTGGCAAAACTAATACAATTATGTAAAGTTTAAAAATAAAATAAAATTAATTTAAAAAAATTAAAAAAAAATAGAAGAATTAGACTCTGTAGCTCAAAGTACATACTGCTATTGCAACTTTTCTGGAATTTTTTCAAATAAAAGTTTTTGCTTTCTTGTTTGTTTTTGACCACACTGCACGTGGAATCTTGGTTACCCCA
>NW_011494949.1:5689641-5694588 GCF_000754665.1 Bison bison bison
TTCTCCCCCACTTTACAGATGAGAATTTCCATCTCAAAGCAATTTAGTTAAAAGCGTCATCTGTTAGTGGGAGAAGCTGTATTAAAACCTGGGTTTCCTGACTCTCACAGAAACGTCCTTCCCACCTTCCCAGACAGTCTGAAAATTCACTTATATTTACTTTTTAAGTTTAGTTTATGCAACCAAGGTCACGTTGTCAGCAGCTAGTGCTGATTTTTAACTCTTTTTTTTTTTTTTTTAATCAAGTATAACTTTGTTCTCTTTTCAGAGAATCGGGTAAACCTATTCTTACCTTCTT
Source organism: Bison bison bison (assembly GCF_000754665.1). Lineage (NCBI taxonomy): Eukaryota > Metazoa > Chordata > Mammalia > Artiodactyla > Bovidae > Bison > Bison bison. The sequence continues at coordinate 5,689,940 of NW_011494949.1, forward strand.
ACTGAAATAACTAGGAGACAAGAAACACATTCTATCTTACCCCAGTTTTCAACTTCTATCAAATATACGCAAAAGCAGGCAGGCTTTTCATGAATAGAGAATTGCTTCAAGTTGTCTCTCTTCATCACAGAGTCTGTGACAGTAAAAATAACTACTCTTGTTCGCCATGCAACATCTGGAGAGTGTGCCCAGCAGTGAGTCCACGTGCGCTCTGAGGCTTGGAGCATTTCATTTGAGAAGCCCTGCCCAAAGCTCCTCCCCTCTCTTAGGAGGGTCAAAGGGCCATGGGCTTCCAGAGAGACTGATCATTGATTCAGGTACGTCTTTGGTGAAGTTTCCAACAGGAAAGATACATCCTGCTTTTAGGGAGATCTAAGCTACTCTGACGGAGAAGGCAATGGCAACCCACTCCAGTACTCTTGCCTGGAAAATCCCATGGATGGAGGAGCCTGGTAGGCTGCAGTCCATGGGGTCACTAAGAGTCAGACACGACTGAACGACTTCACTTTCACTTTTCACTTTCATGCATTGGAGAAGGAAATGACAACCCACTCCAGGGTTCTTGCCTGGAGAAGCACCGGGATGGGGGAGCCTGGTGGGCTGCTGTCTATGGGTCGCACAGAGTCTAACACGACTGAAGCTACTTAGCAGCAAGCTACTCTGAAGGTCCTCCCTGGTGGCTCAGAGGTTAAAGAATCTGCCTGCAATGCAAGAGATGCAGGTTCAGTCCCTGGGTCTGGAAGATCCCCTGGAGAAGGGAATGACCACCCACTCCAGTATTCTTGCCTGAAGAATTCCGTGGACAGAGGAGCCTGCCAGGCTACAGTCCGTGGGGTCGCAAAGAGTCAGACATGACTGAGCAACTAACACACACAAGTTCTTCCGAAATAAGCCCTAATGACAAATTCCACAGCAGTGCCTGCCCAAGCTGAGTCTGGTGTGTCGTCAAGGGGGTGTCACATCTGTCGTTCCATTGTAATACGATATTCAGGGAACATACTCCACAGTCAGAAAGAGTTGGTGTTTCGGAAGGCCAGTTGCTAGCTCAGTGACCTTGAAAAACTCATCTAAACTAATTTTATCTCCTATTCACCACCTGTAAAGTGGAGAAGGTAATATCGCCCTTCTTTTTCATACTTTATAAAGTCAGCAACCGACATTGAGTGGTCTTATGTATGGACTTATTTAAATCCTACTTTGCTTCAACATAAGATCATGATACAATAGACTAAAACCATCAAATGGAGACATTGGGCTGCAGGAAAAACAAGGAGAGAGATTAAGTTTCTGCCTTCAGCAGGAAATGCCTCCAGGGCTCGACACAGAGCTGCTAAAGCTCCAAGGCCTCTGGAAGCCATGATGGAAAAATTGTACACTCGTAACCGAATGGAGAGTGGGAGTTTCTTCACTGTCCTGAATGTTCTTCAACGTTTTGTAGCTGAGAATAATGAATCATGCTGCCCCATATTCTAAAGACAGGTACGGGAACATCCTCCTCAGAGTGGTCCAGAGATGACCAGCCTCTTCTCAGGACCTACCTCCTTAACAGCCATCCTTAGAAGACCAAGGCTGAGAGGAAGAAACTCTCTTGAAGCTGGAGACAAGCAGCATTCTTTCCCCCCACTGCCAATGCTGCCCCTCCAGCCAAGAAAGGGCTGAGGGGAGGGGTGCTTGCTAAAAGGGAGGGCGTTTTCTCAGCCTGGCTGGAAGCTGACTGAGCCACAAGTTCTCAGAACCTGCCTTTTTCAAATGCAGCATTGAGGAAACAAGTGAAGAGCCCAACTTGTGTCCACGCCCCATGTTTGGAGGCAGAGAGTGGTGCTTGACTCTCACCTGGATGAGTCTGAAGATGGGAAGCTGGCTGGCACAGCCGTGGAAAGACCAGGTGAGATGGCTGCAGCGGGATCTGCCTTTGTCTATGCCTTGGGAAGGCAGCAGCCACGGGCCTCGTCCAGGGCCCAGGGTGGGGGTGCCCTCAGCAGGCAGGTGCTGTGGGGGAGGGATCGCCTGAGTCATGAGTCTGTACAGGGCTGCCATTCCCCAGGGCTGTCTCCACAGAACCACACTGGCTCCCAGAGAGGAATAGTCTCTTTCGGAGCCAAGAGAACACTTTTTAAATAGTGCCAGCTGAATCAAAATAAATTTTTCTCCAGTCCTTTCTCCCCTTATCCCAGACTTCACAGGTGGGAATAAGTGGGGAAGAAGACAGAGCAAGGAAAATTTTAGAAAGACTAAATACTTGTCCTTCTCCTGGACTAGAGAATACCCCACTCACTCCACCTTCGTGTTAGAACAGTGCATGAGAAACTCAGATTTTGCTTATCAGCATTGTAATGTCTAACAAGACTGTTCTAACACCTGTGGGGTAGGCATCAGAAATCTTCGGAGGGCACCCAAGTTATCTTCAGGAGAGCACAAGTGAGTCAACCCAGCCAATCTGGAAACACAGGCAGGAAAATGTACTTGTTTCCAGGGCTGCAGCCTATGGAGTTCGTGAAAAAGTAGCTTACATTGGCAGGTCCACTGGGTACTAATGACCCAGCTTCTCAGGATGGAACTTTCCTGTCCTGAATCCAAGAGAAATGTTCCCATTTTATGCCAAGAGAAGTGGTGGGAACCCTACTTCATGCGTCCCATCCAGGCCTAGGAAAGAAATTGCCAGGAAATTCCTGTGATCACACTTGAATAGTTTTGGTTGATCATGGATCCATTATTATTTTATAATGGTGGTGGTAGTAGTTTAGTCGCTAAGCTGTGTCTGACTCTTTTGCAACCCCGTGGATTGAAGTCCGCCAGGCCCCTCTGTCCATGGGATTCTCCAGGCAAGAATACTGGAGTGGTCACCATTTCCTCCTCCAGGGGATTTTTGTGACCCAGAGATGGAACCCAAACCTCTTATGTCTCCTGCATCTCCTGCATTGACAGGTGGATTCTCTGCTCCTGAGGCATCAGGGAAGCCCATTATTTTATAGTACACTTAGAAAACCCCACATTTTCTTAGTTTTCTTTTCTCCCATACAAAAAAAAAAAAAAATAAACCACATAAAAATTCCCATCTTATGGAAATTCCCCTCCTCATCTCCCTCCTCACCCCATTCCTCCAGGTCATCACGGAGCATTGGCTTTGGGTGCCCTGTGTCACACATCAAACTCCCACTGGCTATCTGTTTCACATATGATAATGAATATGTTTCAGGGTTATTCTCGCAAATCATCCTACCCTCGCCTTCTCCCACTGAGTCCAAAAGTCTGTTCTTGATGTCTGTGGCTCCTTTGCTGCTCTGCACATAGTATCATTAGTACCATCTTTCTAGAATCCATCAGTTCAGTTCAGTTCAGTCGTGTTCGACTCTTTGTGACTCCATGGACTGCAGCACACCAGGCCTCCCTGTCCATCACCATATATATGCATCCATCTAGAATCCATATATATGCATTAATATATGATGTTTGTCTTTCTCTTTCTGACTTCTCTCTGTATAATAAGCTCTAGGTTCATCCACTTCCTTAGAACGGACTCAAATGCATTCATTTGTACAGCTGAGTAATATTCCATTGTATATATGTACCGTTACTACCTTACCCATTCATCTGCTGATGGACATCTAGGTTTCTTCCTAGATGTTGTAAATAGCCCAGCACTTTTTAAAGTGATTTTAGATTTGTGCAAAGTCAGCTCTTTCCAAAAGCTAGTTCCCTGCTGGCTTTGTAAACTCCTGCAATCTGCTGTTCCTCCACAGTTAACCATGCCTTTATCAATTTAGTATCCTCTGCAAGTTACCACTGGGATCAATTACTTTGGCACCAGAGTGGAGCAGTACCAGGCAGGTGCTGTGTGTGGGGTGGAGGAGAAGGGGGCAATGATTGCTGGAAAGAAATCTCTAATTTGGAATTGTAGAAAGGCAGTGAAAATTTTGTTAAGAGATATTTTCACCTAGTGCCTAGTATATCAAACCAAAATGTTGCCTGATAACCCCCACCAACGACAGCCACTTTCCAGTGGTGTCAGCTCAAAAGGTTAAAACAACAGTAAAAGCCAAAACCCAACTCAAGTTCCAGCCTGCAGACTGCAGCCCTCCCCTGTAACACATCATTCCTCTCCCGCTATAATTTATGTTGTAACTTATGTTCCCTTTGCCTGCATTCTTTTCCAAGTAAAGCACAGGATCTGTAAGGAAGCAAGCATCTTATGCATATTTGCTCATCACACAAAGCTAAAGACAGTAAATACTGAATTGATAAAGACATGGTGAGCAGCAGAGGAAAAGCGGATTAGCAGACTTTACAAGAAGCAGGGGACTTGCTTTTGGAAAGAGTTGACTTTGCACAAATCTAAACCTACCTATGGTTTTTTTATGGAATTACTGACACTACTTGAAAAGACCCTGGAAACGACTGGAGAAACACATAAACCACTGGAAATCATTCTTTATACACTTTTCTCTTCACACTAACTGCCCTTCTGATATAAAGACTGAGTGAGTGTTTTGTTTATGCTATTTTAGGAGTCAGGAAAGAATGTTCTGGAGTTTTTTTTTTTTAAAGTTACACTTAATGCAAACATTCGGGGAAATCCATATTTGAACTGAGAGATTAGATTCAAGACCCCAGTAGTCTTTTCCTGCCACATGTGCTAGGTCACCTCAGCC
>NW_011494949.1:5694688-5718357 GCF_000754665.1 Bison bison bison
AGCCATGTCTGACTCTTTACCACCCCATGGACTGTAGCCCACCAGGCTCCTCTGTCCATGGGATTCTCCAGGAAAGAATATTGGAGTGGGTTGCTATGCCCTTCTCCAGGGGATCTTCCCGACCCAGGGATCAAACCCCCGTCTCTTGTGTCTCCTGCATCGACAGGTGAGTTCTTTACCACTAGCGTTACCTGTGAAGCCCTTTGCTGCCATATGTAATGACATAATTTTTACCCCACATTAAATGTATCCTATGCATCTCTACTAAATTGAGTGCTTTTGTTTCCAGCTGTGGCTTTTGTGATGACCAGCCACGTGTGCTGGATCTGAGCGCCGTCAGCAGGCAATCCATGCTCCCCTGCAACTATGCTCCCTTGGCAGCTGCACTCACGCCCTTCCCCTGCTCTCTGTCTGCATCGTCGGCTTCCACCCTGGACTGTACATCCTCCTAGCTCAGCTGGTTCCTGACCTCATTCCGCCCATGGCAGGAGATGAGAGAGTGAGAAGGACGCAGCTGGGGCGTTTTTCCCTCGTTGTCTCAGCCAGCTCCTGCCACCTATCCTTGGCCTGTGATCGCTTCACCTCTGCCCCTGGTCTGCCTGCCTCCTGCTGTTGTCAGTCTCTGCATTTCCCCAGTCTCCTTCTGGTCTCCCAACTGCCAGTTACCGACTGAGTTACCAACCTCCTGAATTAAATTCCTCCTGTTGTACATACTTGGAGTGGGGTCTGTTTTCCTGACTAATACAGTAACCATAATTTTCAAAGGGAAATAAGGATGAAAGAGGTTGGAGATGGACCCTAATGAATATGCTTTTATGTGAGGGGTTCCCGTGACCCCTCGCTATCTCACTAACTTGGTGGGCAGTCTTACAACTAACTTCTCCAAAACCGGGAGTCCAGGTCAGGGTGGCATAGTAAGGAAATCAACAGTTATTCCACCAGAAGTTGATATGTGGTTTCTATTTACTGAACCACTTCACACCATGGTCTGTCTGTGACGTTACATGCTCACAGCTCAATTTTATGAAAAGGTTCAGAGAGGTAAAATAAAGTCTCCAAGCTCACACAGCTAAGAAATAACACTGTGAATTGCATCAAAATAAGGACACTTGTTGTATATTAGAAATAGAGCATATTAGTTAGACAACTAGACAGATATTGGTCTTTTCCTAAGAAGAGTCTCTGGTGGCGAATGTTTAGAAAGATGCTTTTTTGAGCTTCCTCCTAGACCTCAGATATAGACTTATACAAAATACATTGATTCCTCATGCTTGTGTTCAGTTGCTAAGTTCAGTCCAACTCTTTGGGAACCCATGGACTGCAGCCCACCAGGCTCCTCTGTCCATGGGATTCCCCAGGCAAGAATACTAGAGTGGGTTACCATTTCCTTCTCCAGGGGATCTTCCTGATCCTGGGATCAAAACCAGGTTTACTACATTGCAAGCAGATTGTTTACCATCTGAGCCACCACAGAAGCTCATGGTGATTCCTAATCTTTGTTTATCAGCTATCTGGTGCTTCCCAAAATTACTTTCACCAAAATTATTCACCTTCTTTACAAGTACACTTGATCTTAACAACAACGATGCTGAGGTTTATGGAGTGTTTACTAAATGCACAAAACTCTTCTAAACGCCTTTGTTAATTACCTCATTTCGTCTCCAAAACTCTGTGATACAGGTAGTATCACTTCTCCCACTTTAAAGATGAAGAAACAGCCTAAAGGAACTAAGTAACTTGTCTAAATTCACACGATGGGTGAGTGATCCTAGAGGCGATGGAACACAATGATATTTTCAATAACAATGAAAATGTTTCATGATCCAGGTATTGGGAGGCAGGGAAGGAAATGTTGCAAGAAAAATATGAGAAAATGAGGTGAAAGGGAAATCATAGTTGAGTTCAGAGTTTGGTCGTGTTTCATCTCTCACTTACCCTCAGTCAGTACTCTCAGCTTCCCTTGAAGTAAGCGTCATTCGTGTTGTACAGATGAACACGCAGGTTCAGAGAGGTTGATTCTCCTGCCCAAAGTGGATTCTCCCAAAGCAGACTCCCCAACTACTATGCAGCTGAGTCAGCAGGGAAATTAAGGTTGGCCCTGCCCTAGTTTCCATCACATCATGGGTGTCGCACGTCATGGAGACCGTCTCCCTGATGTCCAGATGTTTTGAAATACAGATTTATACGAAGAAGAGTTTCCCTGTATAAGCGTTCGCCGCTTATCTGCACGGTCCTTCGCTTGGCTTTCGGTGGGATTTATGCAATTCTCGCCTTCCATGGGCTACATTCATTCTTGAATCCACTCATTTGCTGAGTGTGTCTTGGATACACTGCCTGGGTCTTGCAGTGCAGGAGTGAACGGGATAACTCAAGCCCCAGGTCACCTTGGCCTGAGCAACCTCAGGGTGATGTCAATACTGGCTAACAGTGGTAAATGTGGGGTCTTTGATGCCATCCTGCTTGTTTGCTGGCACATCATTTTGGAAAGGCTTGACTGATTTGGAAAGACTGGCTATATTAAGCTTGGTTAAGAGTTTTCATATTACTTGTTCTTTTGCAGTGCATTATGCGGAAAGCAGTTACCTTCATGGTATGATGTTTTTAAGACAATTTTATTGAGGCATAATTGATGTATAAAAAGCTGTTCATATTTAATGTATACAACTTGATGAATTTGGTGGTATATACAAACCTATGAAACCACTAGCACTATCAAGGCCAAACAGAGCTCCATCATATCCACCCATTTTATTAGAATATTGTGGATATGTGTGGTAAGAAACATAAATTCCACATAAAATTTTTAGCAAGTTTTAAATATCCAATACAACCCGCCTGCCAATGCAGGAGGCGTAAGAAACGTGGGTTCAGCCCCTGCGTTTGGAAGATCCCCTAGAGGACGGCATGGCAACCCACTCCAGTATTCTTTCCTGGAGAATCTCACAGACAGAGGAGCCTGGCAGGCGATGGTCCACAGAGTCTCAAAGAGTCAGACGTGACTGAAGGGACTGAACACGCACACACAGTACTGAGATTTATGGGACTGTGCTACATAGCAGGTAATCAGAGAGTATAGCATTTCAATGATGTAATGTAAGTAATTTCTGGGATCTATACAGCATGTGCTTTCTAAAGGATAATAAAAGCTAATCCCAAGTGCTTTATTCCCTCTCCGTCTCTCTTACTTCCTCACCGAAGATTCAGAGTGGCAGACACATGACCATCAGGCACTAATTTTACTAAATTATGTAATTTCCCATTCCATGCTCTTAAAATACAAGTTCTGGATTGATTAGCCCACTGAATTACCAATATTTCAGCGTGAGTTCTGTTCTACACTGTTCAATTTATGGCAGCAATTGTCAGAGCCTGAACACATTAACTGCTTAGAACAAAGAGGGACATGGACAGGGAGGGAAAAGAGAAAGAAATATAGCTACAAAGTCAGGGTTCATTTGCATCAGCTTCGGCAGAGAAAGAAATCAGGACTGTAAGAGGTCCTGAGCTCACCTTTGCTTCATCTCCCTCCTCCACCGCCTGCTGTGGGGCCACAGGAATGAAGGAATGAAGCCCTTGTTTGACTGTTTTCCCCAACTTGTCCACACAGCCTAATAAACACCACTGCGTGAACTAACTCTCATCATTGGCAAGATGGATGGAGGTAACACCTTTAAGACTCATCCCTGAATTAAGAGTTCAGTAGGGAACTTCCCTGGTGGCTAAGTGGTAACGAATCCACCTGCCAATGCAGGGGTAATGGGGTCAGCCCTTGGTCTGGGAAGATCCCACATGCCACAGGACAACTAAGCCCATGTGCTGCAACTACCGAGCCCACGCACCACAGTTCCTGAAGCCCGCACACCCTAGAACCCACTCTCCATGACAAGAGAAGCCGCCACAGTGAGAAACCCTCTCACCACAGCACAGATAAGCCCCCACACGCAGCACCTGGAGAAGGCCCACATAGCCACCAAGGCAAATAAATAAATCTTGAAGAGTTCAGTGAACTTCTCCCTTCCTGCTCCATTTTGTAAAATTGTACTGAGATACTGCTTTTGTCAAATTTCCTTTGTATTCTCATTGTGTACAAATTAAAAAAGACACAAAGTTTGGGCATCAGATGAGACAGAAAACACAGATGCAGAAGCCATTGATCTAAGCAATAGATAAAAGCATGACTATTTTTCCAGACCAAACAGATTAGCCAGAACACACAGCCACAGAGAGGTTAATCAAGACGATCAGTGGAAAGCTCTGCAGGATACAAGAGACAAAGAATTACTGAGAACATTACAAAGGCATTGCCATAAGCTTTTCTTTTGAAAATATCCATCCAATATTTTGAAGGACTAATTCATCTGCCTTTCTACGTGTTGTGATAGAGAAAGATGACCTTGAGGGAGGTCAAGAAATCTTAGGTCTAATAGTATGAATTGGGGAAACTCACTATGGAAAACTCACCATGGAAAACTCACTACAGATTTTTGTATATTAGGGTTTCCAGTTTAAAATGGCAAAGCAGGATGAATGACATATTCATCTTGGGCTAAACAGAGTCTACTCAACATAAGTGGCTCAATGGATAAAGACTCCATTTGCAGTGTGGGAGACACTAGAGTTGTGGGTTTGATCCCTGGGTGGGGAAGATCCCCTGGAGGAAGAAATGACAACCCACTCCAGCATTCTTGCCTGGAGAATCCCATGGACAGAAGAGCCTGGTAGACTACAGTCCATAGAATCTGAAAGAGTTGGACATGACTGAAGCGACTGAGTAAATAGACTCTACAGGTGTCTGTGTATGAATACTGCTGCTGCTAAGTCACTTCAGTCGTGTCCGACTCTGTGTGACCCCATAGACGGCAGCCACCAGGCTCCCCCATCCATGGGATTCTCCAGGCAAGAACACTGGAGTGGGTTGCCACTTCCTTTTCCAATGCAGGAAAGTGAAAAGTGAAAGTGAAGTCGCTCAGTCATGTCAGATTCTTAGCGACCCCATGGACTGCAGCCCACCAGGCTCCTCCATTCATGGGAATTTCCAGGCAAAGTACTGGAGTGGGGTGCCACTGCCTTCTCCGCTGTGTATGAATATATAATTGTAAAATTATATGTGTGTGCTTAGAGAGTAATATTGTCATTGTTAGCATAATTGTTTCATTACCTTCTGTTAACTACTCTAGGATAAAAGATGTGGAATTAACTGAACAATTTCCCCTGAAATCATGAGCTTGTTCATCATTTTCAGATTAGACTCATGATGGTGGTAAGCACAAAAACTTCCAGAATGCTGCCTTGGACCGTCCAGTTTTAGGACAAGGGCAGAAGTCATCTTCCAGTCACAACAGGCCAGACCCGGCTTCCAAGCACACTTTGTTGATTCCAGCTTGTGCTGTACTCGCATGCCAGCAACTTTGGAAAACTCAACAGTGGCCACAGGCCTGGAAAAGGTCAGTTTTCATTCCAATCCCAAATAAGGGCAATACCAAAGAATGTTCAAACTAGCACACAATTGCACTCATGTAGCTAGTAAAGTTGGAGAAGGCAATGGCACCCCACTCCAGTACTCTTGCCTGGAAAATCCATGGACGAAGGAGCCTGGTAGGCTGCAGACCATGGGGTCGTGAAGAGTCGGATACGACTGAGCGACTTCACTTTTACTTTCAAGTATTGGAGAAGGAAATGGCAACCCACTCCAGTGTTCTTGCCTGGAGAATCCCAGGGATGGGGGAGCCTGGTGGGCTGCTGTCTATGGGGTCTCACAGAGTCGGACACGACTGAAGCGACGCAGCAGCAGCTAGTAAGGTTATGCTCAAAATCCTTCAAGTTAGGCTTCAATAGTACACGAACCAAAAATTGCTATATGTTACAAGCTGGGTTTATACAAGGCAGAGGAACCACACATCAAATTGCCAGCACCTGTTGGATCATAGAGAAGGCAAGGGAATTCCAAAAAAACATCTAATTCTGCTTCATTGTGTACGCTGAAATCTTTGACTGTGTGGATCACAACAAACTGGAAAATCCTTATAGAGATACCAGACCACTCTACCTGTCTCCTGAAAAACCTGTATGTGGGTCAAGAAGTAACAGTTAGAACCTTACATGAAACAACTGGCTGGTTCAAAATTGGGAAAGGAGTACGTCAAGGCTGGATATTGTCACCCTGCTTGTTTAACTATGCAGAGTATATCAAGTGAAACACTGGGCTGAATGAAACACAAGTGGGAATCAAAATTGCCTGGAGAAATATCAACAACCTCAGATACGCAGATGATACTACTCTAATGGCAGAAAGTAAAGAGGAACTAAAGAGCCTGTTATTGAAGCTGAAAGAGGAGAGTGAAAAAGCTGGCTTAAAACTCAACATTCAGACTAAAGCTGTGAAATTAAAAGACTCTTGTTCCTTGGACAGGGAGCTATGACAAACCTAGACAGTGTATTAAAAAGCAGAGACATCACTTTGCTCTCAAAGGTGTATGTAGTCAGTTGTAGTTTTTCCAGTAGTCATGTATGGATGTGAGAACTGGACCATAATAAAAGTTGAACCCTGAAGAATGGATATTTTTGAACTGTGGTGCTGGAGAAGACCCTTGAGAGTCCCTTGGACTGCAAGGAGATCAAACCAGTCCACTCTAAAGGAAATCAGTCCTGAATATTCATTGAAAGGACTGATGCTGAAGCTGAATCTCCAATACTTTGATCCTCCTGATGCAAAGAGCCAATGCATTGGGAAAGACTGATGCTGGGAAAGACTGAGGGCAAAAGGAGAAGGGGACAGCCGAGGATGAGATGATTAGACAGCATCACTGACTCCATGGACATGAATTTGAGAAAACTCTGGGAGATAGTGAAGAGCAAAGAATCTTGGCATGCTGCAATCCATGGGGTCACAAGAAGATGAACATGACTTATCGGTTGAACAACAACAAATATTGCCACAAAAATCTGGATGTTTATCTCCTATTGAAAGTCTGGATCTGACCCCAGGTGGTCTTGCTCATTCACTTCGATGCCTGCTCCTATAAGAATGTATGTCTGTAACCCTGTGGTTAGGAGTTGGACATCAGCTCCAAAAATTCAACGACTTGAATCAAATTCATATGATGCTGAGTCAAGCACAAGATATCTGTACAAAGAGCCTACTGATAAATAAAATGCCTGTTAACCTACCTTAAGAAATCTTGACCAAATTATTCTCATCAAGGGATCAGTGCATTCTCTCCCAAACATACATGTCTTTAAAAGAATCAAGCAAGTTATGTTTAGTGAGTCAGAAATTGATGCAACTAGGTGATTAGATCATCTCAAAGGCAAAATGTCATATTACGATGTGCCATCTCCCTCTGAGATGCCAACCAACAGCATCTGCCTTCTCGGGCCATTCACTCAGATTGAAATTCTAAGATATTTTTTTTTTTTTTACTTTACAATATTGTATTGGTTTTGCCAAACTTCAACATGAATCTTCCATGGGTGTACATGTGTTCCCCATCCTGCACTCCCCTCCCACCTCCGTCCCCATACCATCCCTTTGGGTCATCCCAGTGCACCAGCCCTGAGCATCCGTATCATGCATCGGACCTGGACTGGTGATTGGTTTCACATATGATATTATACATGATTCAACGCCTAACATCTATGAAAATGGCTCATAAAAATGTAGGTGGTCACTACTCTTCTGCTGCCCAACCGCCACCATCACTAATACATATATGCACACTTCAATCAGAGCACATCACTTTTTAAATTTTTTATTTATTTATGTTTGGCTGTGCTTGGTCTTCACTGTTGCACGCAGCTTTCTCTAGTTGCGGTGAGTGGGGGCTGCTCTCCAGCTGCAGGGCTCAAGCTTCTCCTGTGCTGACTTCCCCTGCTGTGCAGCAAGGGCTCCAGGGCACCCAGGCTTCGGTAGTTGCAGCTCGAAGGCTCTGGAGCCTGGGCTCAGTAGTTGGGGCACACAGGCTTAGTTGCCCTGTGGCCTGTGGGATCTTCCTGGACCAGACATCTAACCCATATCATCACTGGGCCCTTCACTTTTTTTTTTTCTTAACACATTCTTTCTTATATATGTTAAACAATAAAATAATGATCATGGCAAAGTTTAGTGAAGATGAGAAAAAGTTTAACAAAAATGAGAAGTAAACAAAAAACTTGTCAAAATACAGATAGTGATATCACAAGTCTAATTTTTTTTAAATTGAAGTATAATTGACTTGCAACATTGTGTTAATTTCAGGTGTATAGCATGGTGGTTCAGTTTTTTCAGATTACATTCTATTACAGGTTATTTTTATAAGATACTAAATATAATACCCTGTGCTAGACAATAAATCCTTGTTGCTTATCTCTTTTATGTTTAGCAGTTTGTTAATTCCATACTCCTAACTGGTCTCTCTCCACCTTTGGTAGGGCTTCCCTGGTGGCTTAGATGGTAAAGAATTTGCCTATAATGTGGGAAATCCAGGTTCAATCCCTGGATCAGGAAAATCCCCCAGAGAAGGAAATGGCAACCCACTCCAGTATTCTTCCCTAGGAAATCCCATGGACAGAGAAGCCTGGTGAGCTACAGTCCACGGGGTTGCAAATAGTCGGATACAGCTGAGCAACTAAAACTTCCTTTTTTTTTCACCTTTGGTAACTGTAAGCTTGTTTGCTATGTCTGTGAGTCTGTTTTGGATTTGTGCGTCGATCCATTTACATCGCTTTTCAGACCCCACATATAAGTAATGCCATATGATATTCGTCTTTCTCCAGACACCCCCATGCCCTGGGCTGTCTTTTCATTTTGTCAGTCATTTTCTTTGTGCTACAAAAGCTTTAAGTTTGATTAGACCCCGTTTGTTTATTGTTGCTTTCCTTGCCCTAAGAGACTGATTGAAGAAAATACTGCTATGATTTATGCCCAAGAATGCTTTGCCTATGTTCTCCTCAAGGAGTTTTATGGTGTCATGTTTTATATTTAGGACTTCAAACCAACTCAATTTTATTTTTGTGTGAGGTATGAAGGAATGTTCATATGCAGCTGTCCATCTTTTCCAACACCACTTGTTAAAGAGACTCTCTTTTCTCCTACGGTATATCCTTGCCTCCTTTGCTATATATTAATTGACCATAGCTGTGTGGGTTTATTTCTGGGCTCTCCATTCTGTCGCATTGATCCTTATGCCTGTTTTTGAGAGCAGTTCACTTTTTCGGTTCAGTTCAGTTGTGTCCGACTCTTTGCAAGTCCATGAACTACACATTCCATGGAATTCTCCAGGCCAGAAGACTGGAGTGGGTGGCCTTTTCCTTCTCCAGGGGATCTTGCCAACCCAGAGATCAAACCCAGGTTTCCTACATTGCAGGTGGATTCTTTAGCAGCTGATCCACAAGGGAAGCCCCATTCACTTTTTATACATGACCTTTGAACAAGACCAGTGTATGCAACGTGAGGGGCCACTGAAACATGAACTCATAAGGAATCATTAAGTTCACATGTTCACACACTATTTTCCCCAGCTTTACTGAGATGAAATTGACACATAATATTGTATAAGTTTAAGGTGTACACCCAGTTGATTAGATACATTTATATGTTGAAAAACGATTACCACCATAACATTAGCTAACACCCACATAACATCACATAATTACCACTTCTTTTTTTGTGGTAAGCATATTTAAGATCTACTATCTTAGCAATTTCCCAGTATATAATGCAATATAAGGGATTCCCTTGTGGCTCAGCTGGTAAAGAATCCGCCTACAATGTGGGAAACCTGGGTTCGATCCCTGGGTTGGGAAGGTCCCCTGGAGAAGGGAAAGTCTACCCACTCCAGTATTCTGGCCTGAAAAATTCCATGGACTGTAAAGTCCATGGGGTTGCAAAGAGTCTGACAGGACTGAGCAACTTTCTCATCACAATGCAATGTCATTAACTATCATCACCATGCTCTACATTAGCTCCCAGGACGTAGTCATCTGCCAACTAGAAGTCTGGATCCTTTGACCAGGATCTCAGTGCCCACTCCCCACCGCTGCCCGCCGACCCCACCAGCCACTGGTAGGTACCATTCTGCTCTTCATTTCTATGAGTTTGGCTTTTTCAGAGTCTATATGTAGGTGACATCATACAGCATGTCTTCTTCCAGACACCCTTTTCGACATTGCTGGAGATACATCATCAAGTGAGAATGGCTGTTTGGTACCATAAGATGAACCTCACCATGACATTCCAGCTGTGTTTTCTGAGAACACTCTCTTGGACTCCTTGATGGGGATTGGATAAATGTCTAAGCACCACCAGTTACACAGAAATAATCCTTTAGAGCAGTGTGCCCTGCAGATAACTAGGCCCACAATGTACATGCTGTGCTGTGTTGTGTTTAGTTGCTCAGTCGTGTCTGACTCTTTGCGACTCCATGGACTGTAGCCCACCAGACTTCTCTGTCCATGGGATTCTCCAGGCAAGAATACTGGAGTGGGTTGCCATGCCCTCCTCCAGGGGATCTTACCAACCCAGGGATTGAACCTAGGTCTCCCTCATTGCAGGCGGATTCTTTACAGTCTGAGCCACCAGGGAAGCCCATGAATACTAGAGTGGGTAGCCTTATCCCTTCTCCAGGGAAACTTCCCAACCCAGGAATCAAACCAAGGTCTTCTGCATTACAGATGGATTCCTTATCAGCTGAGCTACCAGGGAAAAGTGAATGCTACTTTCTGCAATTATTGTTTCAGAGAATGGCTGGTTCTTAAATTTGCTGCATCTTAAGCACCATGTATAGATTATGTGGGCTTCTCTGGTGGCTCAGTGATAAGGAATCCGCCTGCTAATGCAGGAGACTCAGGTTTGATCTCTGGGTCAGGAAGATCCCCTGGAGGAGAAAATGGCAACCTACTCATGTTCTTGCCTGGAAATCTCACGAACAGAGGGGCCTGGTGTGCTACCGTTCATGGGGTTGTAAAAGAGTATGACGCGACTTAAAAATTAAACAACGACGACAACAGATTATACAGTATTTGTGTGCAGAATGTGTGAAGTCAAATAGGATCTTCTTTAAGTGGAGACAAGCTATTGTCCACTAGGTGGGAAGTTTGATTTGGTGTGTTTTTCCCAATTTTGTAGCTTTCCTTGTGGCTCATCTGGTAAAGAATCTGCCTGCAATGTGGGAGACCTGGGTTCGACCCCTGGGTTGGGAAGATCCCCTGGAGAAGGGAAAGGCTACCCATTCCAGCCTTCTGACCTGGAGAATCCCATGGACTGTGTAGTCCATGGGGTGGCAAAGAGTAGGACACAACTGAGTAACTTTCACTTTAACTTATACCAAAAACGGGACTTGGTAGAACCATGAAATCAGTGACTGCTTCTAACACACTCAAGAGAAAAAATTCCTCCATGTAAAAATGCAAATGTATTTATTTATACATATAAACAATATCTATATGTGTTCCTGGTGGCTCAGTAGTAAAGAACCCACTTGTCAATGCAGGAGACATGAATTCGATCCCTGGGGCGGGAAGATCCCCTAGAGAAAAAAATGGCCACCCACTCCAATATTCTTGCCTGGAAAATCCCATGGACAGAAGAGCCTGGCTGGCTACAGTCCATGGGGTTGCAAAAGGGTCTGACACAACTCGCAACTAAGCAGCAACAATATTGCATTGTATTAATATTATACCTACATTTTTTTTAATTCACTCATGTGTCAATAGACACTTAGATTTTCTCCATGCTTCGATTTTGGAATGCTGCAGCAGTGGACATGGGGGTGGAGCTATCTCTTAAAGACAGTGATTTCATACACTTTGGTGTGTACTAGAGGTAGGATTACTAGATCATATGGTAGTTTTAATTTTTTAAGAACCCCATACTCTTTTCCATAGTGACTGCACTGAGTTACATTCCAACCAACAGTGCAGAAATGTTCCCCTTAAGAAGGAAATGGCAACCCACTCCAGTATTCCTGCCTGGAAAATCCCTTGGCCAGAGGAGCCTTGGCAGGGGACCATGGGGTCACAAAAGAGGAGGACAGAACTTAGTGACTAAGCAACAACAACAAGGATCCATGCAATGTAAATTTATATATACACATTTCTTTACTTAGTGAGAAAATTATCACTTTAATTTTATGCGCCTATTCAAAGTGGTTGTTTGCTGAAGGCAGTAGTGGTGGAGACATACACACTACTAGTTCTCAGCATCATCAGAGCTTTCGAGGGTAACAGCACAGTCTTAGAAGGGAAGCTGATACAAGTCTAGAACGAGATTTACATTGTCATCTTTCAAACCCTGCCCCATTCAACTCCTGCTTTTCCTCTGTAAGGTTTTAAGCGTATAGCTCTAACCCCTTTATGTATCT
The DNA here is from genome assembly GCF_000754665.1 of Bison bison bison. Classification (NCBI taxonomy): domain Eukaryota; kingdom Metazoa; phylum Chordata; class Mammalia; order Artiodactyla; family Bovidae; genus Bison; species Bison bison. The sequence continues at coordinate 5,707,024 of NW_011494949.1, forward strand.
TCTCTCCCAAATCGTGCATTTGGGTGTATTTCTATGTCAGTGAATGATCACTTATGAAGGGGGCCTTTGGAAAGAAAAAGTGTTTGGGTTTTTCAACAGGTGTTCATAGAGCTTCTTTTGAAATTGAAAAGTTATTCACAAAACTTTGACTGGGGGTGAGTGAATGAGAAACACTGCTTCAGTGGGGTTTTCTGTAAAGCTACATGTTTTAATATCTCTTACTCTATTCACTGACATAAGTTCAATATTTCACACTAAAGTTAATGGAATTCAAAGGAATTTTGAAAATTAATACTAATTATGATGTGTACATGTTCAAAAGAGTTTCCCACCCAAATCAATATTTCCATTAGCATAACTACTGTCATCAACTTCAAAGTCATTAAAAGAATGAACTATGGCCTGGTTCCAGAATCGCATCAGAATCTTTGGTTTCAGGAAGATCTTTTCATTGCCAACTTCTTAGTAAAGGAAAGCAAGCTACTTTTTGAGATCGAAATGAGAGATTTTAACCCAAACATATTTGGTATGCAAAATATGAATAAAATAGAGGTGACTGAAAAGAAGATAGGCCCTAAAATTTCACCAAGGAATTTCAGGTAAGAGCCAAAGAGAACATTGTGGAAACGAAACCTGAACAGCAGGAACCACGGTAGCTGCCTTCCAAAAGCTGCGTGTTGTTTCTCAGCGGGGCCTGCAAACTGGCAGAGAAACGCACCGCGTATCTCCAACTGCCTTCTCTGGCTTCTTCCTGGCTGTTCATCTGGTTTATTTAACATCATTTACTCTCTTTCTTAAACTTCTAAGGGACAGAGATGTTCAGTCATTCTGTTTTCAAAGCCATTCTGTCTTCTTTCAACTCCTTTGTAGACACATATTTTCCTTGAGGGTATCTTTAGCATTTTTGCTAAAATTCCAAGGGATTCAGAGGAAAGTGTGTGTGTGTGTGTATGTATACATATATATAATTATTTGTTCAGTTAAGAGACAGAGTTTAAGGAAATGGTCTATATTACTGTTAAAAAATCCAGTTTATTCTCTTCGTGTATTTACACATATGGATTCTTTTAAACCTGCTTAAAATAAAGCAAGTCTCTGGAACCCTTTTGTGAAGCTGGTGTTTAGCTCAGAGATGTTAAAATCAATATCTAGAATATTCAAATGCTTTGACTCTTTAGAAAGAGACTTACTGTGACTCCCAATTTAGTAATTTATTCAGGCTGTGTTTGGATTGCATGTCACAGACTTGAGATAGCATTATGTTATGAGAAGATTCCAAAATTTGAACCCTTGTTTGACAGGATTTGACATTTTGAAATTATTTGCACAGTTAAGAGTTTAGGGTTTGGAGAGAGCTCAGTGTGATGTTTATCATTTATAGACTAGCATTGTAGAGCAGTTGCTCAACTTTTCCCCTCTCACCCTTCCCCTTCTCTTCCCCTTTTCTTGCTTTGGTTTCTCTTCCTGCTCCTTTTGTTGAGAACATTTAAGCTCTGCTGCTGCTGCTAAGTCACTTCAGTCATGTCCGACTCTGTGCGACCCCATAGATAGCAGCCCACCAGGCTCCCCCATCCCGGTGATTCTCTAGGCAAGAACCCTGGAGTGGGTTGTCATTTCCTTCTCCAATGCATGAAAGTGAAAAGTGAAAGTGAAGTCACTCAGTCGTGTCCGACTCTTAGCGACCCCCTGGACTGCAGCCTACCAGGCTCCTCCATCCATGGGATTTTCCAGGCAAGAGTACTGGAGTGGGTTGCCATTCTCTTAGCAAATGTTGCTTATAAGATACAGTGTTATCAACTACAGGCACCAGGCTATACTTAGATCCTCAGATTTTTTATCTCACAGCTAAAAGTTTGAATACTCTGGCCAATTTCTCCCTCCCTCCCTCGACTTCTTTAAACCTTGATTTTTCATCTGTAAAACAATAGTGTGTTTTCATTGCCAACATTTTAATACGGAAAAAGAAGCTCCTTTTTGAGATCAAAATGAGAGATTTTAACCTAAACATATTTTATATACAAAATATGGATAAAATATAGGCAACTAAAAAGAAGATAGTCCCTAAAATCTCACCAGCAAATTTCAGGTAAGAGCCAAAGAGAACATTATTGAAACAAAACCTGAAACAAAGGAAATCACAACAGCTGCCTTCCAAAAGCTTCCAAAAGCTACATATTGTTTCCACAGTGGAGTTTGGAAACTGGCAGAGAAATGCAACATAGATCTTCAACTGCCTTGTCTGTCCTCACTATTCCCAGAGTTTTCTCAATTTCATTTCCATTGATTCAGTGATGCTATTCAACCAACTCATCCTCTGCCACCCCCTGTTCCTTTTGCCTTCAATCTTTCCCAGCATCAGGGTCTTTTCCAATGACTTGACTCTTTGCATCAGAAGGCCAAAGTATTGGAGCTTCAGCCTAGCCTCAGTCCTTCCAATGAATATTCAGGACTGATTTCATTTAGTATTGACTGGTTTGATCTCCTTGAAGTCAGCACAATTTGAAAGCATCAGTTCTTCAGTGTTCAGCCTTCTTTATGGTCCAACCCTCTCATTGGTACATGACTACTGGAAAACATAGCTTTGACTATATGGACCATTGTTGGCAAGGTGATATCTCTGCTTTTTAAACACTATCTCGGATTGTCATAGCTTTTTTTCCCAAGGAGCAATCATCTTTTAATTTCTTGACTACAGTCACTCTGTGAAAGACCTACATGCAATGTTTATAGCAACATCATTCACAATAAGCAAAACCTGGAAAAACTCGAAAGCCCATCAACTAGTGGATGGATAAATAGAGTTTATCCACATAATGAAATTATAGTCAGTAATAAGAGGGAACAAATGCTATGACATGAATGAACTTCAAAAATATTACACCAAGTGAAAGAAGCCAGATACAAAGGGCTGCACATTGTACGACCACGTTTAAATGAGATGTCCAGAAAACGCACCTCTGTAGAAACTGAAAGTACTTTGGTGGTTGCTTGGAGCTAGGGGTGAGGATGAGCTTTAACTACAAGCTGATGTGAGGCTCTTATTCGAGGCCCAGGAATTTTCTAAGCCTGGTTTGTGTACCTCAGTAAGTCTACTAAAAATCATGAGTTATACATTTAAAACAGGTGAAATTTATGGCATGTAAGTGGAAGTGTTAGTCGCTCCGTCCTGTCCGATTCTTTGTCACCCCATGGACTGTAGCCTGCCAGGCTGCTCTGTCCATGGAATTCTTCATGCAGGAGTACTGGAGTGGTAGCCATTCCCTTCTTATACCTCCATAGAGCTGTTTTAAAAGGTCAGTGCAATGCATTGAAACTATTCAATCTGATAAGTAAATTCAGTGCAAAGACTAGTTAAGAGATTTCTATGCAAAAGTCAATAGGATTTTTAAAAAATAAGTAAATCAGTAATAACCAATGAGAACATTTAATGGGATGAAAGTCCTGATTTCAAGGTCAGTAAATGCTTCCTGCCTCAGTTTCGTCCCCTGTACATGGGATGGTAGTAACCAGCTCATAAAAGAGCTGAGTGGATTAAGAAGTCGTATTTGCAAAGTGTGAGAAGTGATGTCTGGAATATAGGAGATGTTCACAAGGGTGTTAAGTCTTAATACTGATGCACAAGATAAAGAAATAAGAACGTTTATTATAACATTCTTGGTGGAAGTAAATAATGAAAAATAACTAACATCCATACCTTTAAAAATGATTATATGAATAATGTCAGCACAATGAAAACTGCAGAGTCTTTTAAAAGAATGATACTGATCGACAAGTTTTTGCCTGGAAAAACCCCCAAGATAGACTGTGAACTGAAAACAGCAAATTTCAGAAAAATAAAAATAGGATGATTCTATTTAAGTTAAGACCGCATTGTGTGTCTACATGAGTGCATAAATTAGTAAAACAGAGGTCTGAACTGAATATATAACAATCTGGAGTATGGGTGATTAATGAGAGAGAGACAGAGAGGACATTAACTTTTTATTTTGCATTTCTGTGTTTCTTAAATATTTAAACACAAAAATAGAGTCCAAAGTTTGCACATGATTAACGTGGAAAGTGAAACAAACAGACCATCTTATCCACCTGGTAGATCAGGATGCTGTGAACCCATGAGCCTTTGTGTGCAGAGGACAGCAGACCATGGGCAGCAAAAGAAACACACGCGATGCATTCAGAAGGTGATGGCTTTTTAAATTTTTTATGTAATTACCTGTACACCTTCAGGACCTGAATAGAAGAAATATTGCTTCATGGGTCAACTTTAAAGTCATGAAGAAGAGTATTCTGCAGAGTATACTAGTCAGTTTCATATTTTCCCAACTTGAATACAAGCATCCCTTTTGAACTGTGTTGCAAAGATGACGTTGGCTCAGAAATTGCAAAGTGCCATTAATATTGGAAGAACACTGCCATCAATAACTTGTTTATTACATGATGTGGTCCAGAGTTACAGTAGAATATTATCACTTCTGTAGTGAGTGGTCTGCATAAGAAAAACCCAAGAGATACACAGATATAAACCAAAGCCCAGCCTTCATTTTTCTGGTTTTTACCTAATTTGAAATGTTCGGGGTATTAGAACTTCTCTCCATCCCCTTGAGTGCTTTTCTATTAATTAGATATTTCCTATTATCAAGAAGCATTTCCTCAGATTGTCTCAATTTTTATGTTTTTATGGTATTATATAACTTATATTATCCTGTTAGCAGATCAAAAATGATATTTATCTTGTTAGACATTTTCTTGTTATTGCACTAGATCCTGTGGCTCTAAAGCAAACAGGAAGTGAAATGTCCTGTGTCCCATAGGTACAGAGAATCAGACCAATAGAAAACAGAATGCAGGGTAGTTATGCATCACCGCACAGTTGGTCACTATCGATATCAAAGCATGAAGAGGAAGCATGCTTCTTAGGAAGGTTGTATTCTGCCTCAAGAAATAAGATATTTGGTCATCTATTTTTGTCTGGACTTCCCTGGTGGCTCAGAAGGTAAAAAATCTGCCTGCCAGTGCAGGAGATGGGTTCAATCCCTGGGTGGGGAAAGTACCCTGAAAGAAAGCAATGGTAACCCACTCCAGTATTCTTGCCTGGAGAATTCCATGGACAGAGGAGCGTGGCAGGCTATGGTCCACAGGGTCACAAAGAGTTGGACACAACTAAGCAACTAACACACATATTTTTGCCTGCCTGAGTTTCTCCTGCTGGCTGTTAGTAACAGTCATAGGGAAGGAACAAAGAGAGAAAGCTGTAAGAATCAGTCTTAAGATTCTGAAATTAACAGTAAGATGTGTATTCCATATGGTTTACATGTAATGCTTGTGTGAAGCTCGTTCAGACAGGAGTAGACTGTAAGGCTCTGAAATGACAGAAGTAAGCTGGAAACCCTCTCGTTAAGACGAATGGGAGAGAGAAAGACAGCCCACTGATGACGAGTCATGTGGGCTGCTTCTGTAGCAGGGGCCTGCAGCAGCAGTTTTCCAAAGGGTGGCTGATAAAAGCAGGAGATGGGAAAATCAATACTTGGGGCCAATACCGGTCACAGTTTATTAAGTCATCAAGTTTGGGACAAGACAAGGAAAAGTACACCTTTCTTGTGAATCAAGGTCCCCCGGGCTTCTGCCATCTCTCCTAAGTCACTGAGTCTCCATAGTCTTTGACACCCTAATAACCAGAGTCAGCTTCACTAAATGTCCTTCTGGGCATATTTCAGTTGATGAAACAATAAGCAATCATATGAGAAACCTTAAAAACTCAAAGTACCCAGGGACCACAATCCCCTTGTTATTTTATACCAGCCTACCCTCCACCTTGCTCTGCACATTTAAACATGTCCTTTTTTTGTGAAACAGTAATCATTAAAGTACAGAAACTTATTTTAAAAATTCATGGTTAGTATTTAGTGGAGATACATTAGTCTACCCATAATCTTGAATTTTAAGAGCTACTACCTTTTAATTGAATAAAAGTCACCTTGAGAGCATCTTAAAGACTACTTGAATACTAGTTGGTGGCTCAGACGGTAAAGCGTCTGACTACAATGCGGGAGACCCAGATTTGATCCCTGGGTCAGGAAGATCTCCTGGAGAAGGAAATGGCAACCCACTCCAGTACTCTCGCCTGGAAAATTCCATGGACGGAGGAGCCTGGTAGGCTACAGTCCATGGGGTTGCAAAGAGTCGGACACGACTGAGGACTTCAATGTCAAGTGTATGTCAATGTCTTTTTTTCTAATTAATCAACTTAACCTCATCACGAATTCAGAGAAAATGACTTAGTTTGAGGTGACAAACCAGGAATCGTTCTTGGGAGAGGAGAAGTCTATCGGTTATCTCTTCCCAAGCACAGGAGACGATGGATCTAGGGTCACAGTATCAGTGACAATGTTTGGTACGGAAAACAAAGCTTGGCCAATGCCCTGGGTGACGACAACAGCAGTGCTTCTGTGGCAGCTTGCAGGAGGCTTATGAGCAGTATCAGAGACTTGGAATGCTAAGGACCAGATCTTAAAGCCCAGCGTGGTTTTGTGTTTCCCTGGGTAATCAGCACTTGAAACATTTAAAAAGTACTAAGCCTGTGAGCTCAAGTTAAGTTCAAGTCCCTCTGATCTCCCATTCACCCGCTTCCCACTGCTTTCTTTTGGCAGATCCAATAATAAGGGTAATTCCTTTAAAATTATTTCTGGGCAGTATTTCCTTCCTTGCTAACAGTGTGTCCTGCTCAACTTTAGACTTCAGGCTGTTGTAATCTAACAACAGGCAGAATCGTCTCCGCCAAATGCAGATAACGCAGTGGGGAAGCACTTGGCGCCCTTGAGTTCGCTTCAGGGCCAGACTCGCCAATTCGGACTCTCCGCCCACGTCCAGGGAGGGTGGTTCTGGAGCCTTCAGAGGTGGGGCTCCAGTCTGGGGAAGCTGGAAGGGATGCTCCAGTAGACCTTCCCTGGGAGGGCCAGCTAACGCCAGGGGACACACTGATCTCAAAGTCACCAGGATGCTCTCCAGAGTGGCCAGGGGGTCAGGGGGCACAGAGCAGCAACCTGAGAGGAAACTCACTCTCGGGTTTGGAGGGACCACCCTTCCAAAGTTCACAAATGATTGCCAGCATCTGCACGACCCCCCAACACCCACCCCTGATTTCTCTTCTTCTAATTTTCTTTCTGAGACAGTTTCTCTGCGGCTCTAGAATCCTAAATCAAGGACATCCAGTAAATCACGCTGGCCTGCCTGGTAGCTTTTTAAAGCCAATGTGTCTAAACCCTTCCTCTCTTGGTGTACAACTCCCCCATCATCTAGGGGTTTTACACCTGAGATTTCCAGGTCTCCAATCTGGGCTTCCCTGGTGGCTCAGATGGTGAAAAAAAAAAAATCTGCCTGCAATGCAGGAGACCCAGGATTGATTTGTGGGTTGGGAAGATCTCTTGGAGAAGGGAATGTTGACCCACTCCAGTAATCTTGCCTGGAGAATCCCATGGACAGAGGAGCATGGAGGACTACAGGTCATGGGATCACAAAGAGTTGGACGTGACTGAGGTACCAGCACTAATTTAACCTCTTGATGACAACACAACAAATGAAACACACTCTGTAAAGTCATCTCACTCGACTCAATATGTAATTTTCTTAGACAAGAAATTGGTATGATGTGATTAGATAAGCAGAGGTTTCATCCTGGTCTTATGATGAAATGGTGTCACCCTTTCAAAAGGAAACATCAAAGAAATAACCAACAAAAGCTAACACTGCCTTATACAAGCAGGGCAGAGCCATTGCCTCTCTCAGTTCAGTTCAGTTCAGTCGCTCAGTCGTGTCCGACTCTTTGCGTCCCCATGAATTGCAGCACGCCAGGCCTCCCTGTCCATCACCAACTCCCGGAGTTCACCTAGACTCACGTCCTTCGAGTCAGTGATGCCATCCAGCCATCTCATCCTCTATCGTCCCCTTCTCCTCCTGCCCCCAGTCCCTCCCAGCATCAGAGTATTTTCCAATGAGTCAACTCTTTGCATGAGGTGGCCAAAGTACTGAAATTTCAGCTTCAGCATCATTCCCTCCAAAGAAATCCCAGGGCTGATCTCCTTCAGAATGGACTGGTTGGGCCGGAACAATTTTGCATTGTTACCATGAAAGGAGGCTCGCACTCACTAAGTCGTGTCTGACTCTGCAACCTCATGGTCTGTAGCCCGCCAGCCTCCTCTATCCATGGGATTTCCCAGGCAAGAACACCAGAGCAGGTTGCCATTTCCTCCTCCAGGGGATCTTCCCAATTCAGGGATCGAACTTGCGTGTTTTGAGGCTGCTGCTTTGGCAGGCGGATTCTTTACCACCGAGCCACCTGAGAAGCCCTCATATGGGAGGGCAGGCAGCGGAGAGAAGATCCCTGAGAATTACCAGGAGATACAGGACAGCCTCTCTTGAATTGTCAGGGACTGTCTTTCATCTCTTGGTGAGTCTCCTCTCAGCTTTTCTTTGCTGTCCATCCACAGACTTTCCATTCCCTTTCCGAATCCCACCCTTTATTTGGTGGCAGGGCCCAACCACATCCATAAAAACATGACATGGGTTTCTCAGACAAATATATGTATATATGTATACCTATGGCTGACTCGTGCTGAGGTTTGACAGAAAACAACAAACTTCTGTAAAGCAATTATCCTTCTATTAAAAAAATAAATTAAAAAAAAGTCTTTTCTAGCTTAGCCATGACAGCTGCTAGAACAGTTCAGAGTATAATAAGACTGCTCATCCTGATGACTTTGGAAAACTCGGTTCAAAAGGAAACTTTCTTCTGGAGAAATATGAACTGTGTCTGCTGAAAACAAGTTCAGCGCTTTCCCTGGTAAAAACACAGGGCTTCACGGCCAATCGAAGTACCACTTGTTACCAGGATTTTTCTGTCTGTTTGGTCGCATGTCGGGCTGACACCCTCTCCAGGTTTAATTGCCTTTGCAGCGTTCTCTTTGGTGTTGGGTTTCCTGGCTGTCTAATCAGAGCAGCAAAGGACGTCGTGTGTTCTTCTCACAGGGCTTATCCTGTTTCAGCCACTAATTGTCAAGGTTTGGGAAAAGGTCAGCTAAGCTTATCTAAACACCTACAATGAATCAGAAAGTTTTGAATGTCTATCTTTTCTCAACGATAACATTAATCAAAGTGCATACTCATAAAATAGCTTGCTCAGTCAGTTGTGTCCAACTCTTCGAAGCCCCAAGGACTGTAGCCTGCCAGCTCCTCTGTCCATGGAATTGTCCATGCAATGATACTGGAGTGGTTGCTACTTCCTCCTCCAGGGGATCGTCCTGACCCTGGGATTGAACCCATGTCTCTTGTATCTCCGGCATTGGCAGACGGATTCTTTACCACTCTGCCACTTGGGAAACCCCTTGATTGGCCTGCTCAATAATCTTGCCCAAGGAATTCACCATTTCAATAATATTAATACACTGATGACCTCCTAATCTATAAAAGGTTAACTAGAAGGTCATACATATATTATGATTCCTTTCAGTTCAGTTCAGTTCAGTTCAGTCACTCAGTCGTGTCTGACTCTTTGCGACCCCATGAATCGCAGCACGCCAGGCCTCCCTGTCCATCACCAACTCCCGGAGTTCACTCAAATTCATGTCCATCGAGGCAGTGATGCCATCCAGCCATCTCATCCTCTGTCGTCCCCTTATCCTCCTGCCCCCAATCCCTCCCAGCATCAGAGTCTTTTCCAATGAGTCAACTCACTCACTTTTAAAACAGCATTTGGAAATAGGTGATGTTCTTTTTCTTGTTTTATTGTAGACGAGAAAATTGTAGCTCAATGTACATACTTGGGCTCACAAACATAGAATCAAAGTAGTAACCGAAGTTTCCAGTAAGCCTCATCACTTCCCATCACCTCGTCACCTCCTCTGAATTCTGGAAAATGGGCAGTCCATTAACTGGTAATTAGTGATGAACACAAGAGGAACACATGGGCTCCTGATACTGTATCTGAAGCCCAATCCCTCCCTTTTCTTTCCAGAGCAGTATAGCATCAAGACAGACCAAGACCTGGGACCCTTGGCTGCAGTGCTGGCACCTGGACAGATGTCTCCTTCAGCAACAACATACAAAGAAACTATAAAGGACTAGAAATAACCACATATATTGACTGTCGGGGCAAATTATAGACAAGAAGGTGGAAGAAAGACCAAAAATTCAACTGCCACCTCTGAAGAGCCCTGAGCAAAAGCAGGGCACTGCCCACGCCCCCTATATTCAACGCCAGCGAAGGAGCAGGCAAATCACTTAGGCCGCCCCTCTGGCCCAACCCTGGACGACCCCCTACCCTCACTCTGCACAAGGAACCAGCTCACCCCCCACAGGAAGCAAGGGGACAAGAGAAGCTGTCACCAGTTCTCACTTCCTCCTGCTGCAGCCGGGCCCCCATACAGCCCTGCCTAAATCCCTTGCCTGGCCTCTGATCAATTTCTATCGATAAGGAGGCCAAGAACCCTGGTTGGTAACAGCATCCCTTTGTTTCTAGTCATCCTGAGCTGATTAGATGAACACCAAACGATGAGCCCAAGTGACACGGAGAGCCCAAGGGTGCTATCCCCACTCTGAATAGTGTCATGGCACGAAAGACCCAGGAGTGTCACAGGAGTACCTGCAATCTCTCATGTCATCGTAGAGGAGGACACAGAGGAGACTCTCAGCCTCACCATCTCTTGGTTTCATTGCTGAAAGTTGAACAGATACAGAATTTGAGGACATTCAATGCTGGGATCAGAGAGGATCATCTTTAATTTTTTTGTTTGTTTGTTTGTTTGAATGATATTTTTCTCCTGCCCTTGAAGCCGCATGTGTCAAAGGGCAAGATATTTTAATTGGCCCTGGGGTTATTAAGCCAAACACACTGCATCCATTCCTAGTTCAGTTACATCTCCAAAGAAGACATACAGATGGCTAACAAACACATGAAAAGATGCTCAACATCGCTCATTATCCGAGAAATGCAAATCAAGACCACTATGAGGTACCATTTCACACCAGTCAGAATGGCTGCGATTCAAAAGTCTACAAATAATAAATGTTGGAGAGGGTGTGGAGAAAAGGGAACCCTCTTACACTGCTGGTGGGAATGCAAACTAGTACAGCCACTATGGAGAACAGTGTGGAGATTCCTTAAAAAACTGGAAATAGAACTGCCTTATGATCCAGCAATCCCACTGCTGGGCATACACACTGAGGAAACCAGAAGGGAAAGAGACACGTGTACCCCAATGTTCATCGCAGCACTGTTTATAATAGCCAGGACATGGAAGCAACCTAGATGTCCATCAGCAGATGAATGGATAAGAAAGCCTG
>NW_011494949.1:5718749-5727422 GCF_000754665.1 Bison bison bison
GATGACCCAGAGGGATGGTATGGGGAGGCAGGAGGGAGGAGGGTTCAGGATGGGGAACACATGTATACCTGTGGCGGATTCATTTTGATATTTGGCAAAATGAATACAATTATGTAAAGTTTAAAAATAAAATAAAATTAAAAAAAAAAAAAGAACACAGCTGGTGTGTTCTTTGTAAAGACAGTTTTCTGACACAGGGTAAAGACATGGCAATCTCTTATGAGAATTTAAGCTCTATGCAGACAGGGATTTTTTTTTTTTCTGCTTTGTTCACTGCTGTTTCCTTGTTGCTTATGAATGAGCCTGAGTTTTGGGAGGTTAGGATGAGCAGATGTAAACTATTATAGAAACAGTGGATGAACAACAAGATCCTACTGTACAACACAGGGGACTATAGTCAATATCCTGTGATAAATCATAAAGCGAAAGATACGAAAAAGCATGCATATATACGTACATATATCTGAATCACTTTGCTGTACAGCAGAAATTAAACACAACTTTGCAAATCAACTGTACTTCCTGGTGGCTCAGATGGTAAAGAATCTCCCCACAATGCGGAAGACCTGGATTCGATCCTTGAGTCAGGAAGAGCTCCTGGAGAAGGGAATGGCTACCTATGCCAGTGTTCTTGCCTGGAGAATTCCATGGACAGAGGAGCCTGGAGGGCTACAGTCCATGGGGTCGCAGAGTCAGACACGACTGTGTGAGTAACACTTTATACTACAGGATGTTTTAATGTGCCTGATACATCGTAAGGGCTGATAGGTAGTGTTTGGATGGAGTGACTCTATATATTTAAAAATAAACTCTTTCTCAAATAAGACCACCCTAATCTTAAGGGGCCTGGCATGGAAGAGACTTGTCATTGCCCCCATTCCTCTGTAGAAAACCTTTCATTTCTATCTGGGCAAATGGCTATTTAGAACAGAAACTGAATTCCTTCCCCTCCCTGGCAGGTAGACACGGCCATGCGGCTGGGTTCTGACGAGTAAGACAAATCTTTGTCCGAGTTCCAGTGCAGTCACCTCCTTTCCATTGACTGGGCTGTGTGTGTGATGACTGGGATGCCAGAGACCATGACGCAGGAGTCCCCTGTTGAGGATGGAGCAGCAACTCCATGGGTGTGGTTGGGAGCCCCGACAACCACAGTGCTAGTGCCAGATGTCTTTTACACTAGAAGTAAATAAACCTCAATCTCATGCGTTGTTGTTGCTGTTCAGTCACTCAGTTGTGTCCAAGTCTTTGCAACCCCGTGGAATCTAGCCCACCAGGCTCCTCTGTGTTTGGGATTCTCCAGGCAAGAATACTGGAGTGGGTTGCCATGCCCTCCTCCAGGGGATCTTCTCTGACAAGGGATCAAACCTGGCTCTCTTATATCTCCTGCATTGATAGGTAGATTCTTTATCTCTGAACCACCAGGAAAGCCCCAATAAGCCACTGCTATTTGGGGTTTTCTGTCACTCACAGTCAAAACTAATCCAGAGGGATAGAGATGAATTGCCATACACAGTTATTAGTGATAAAGAAATAAATATATCTTTCCAGAATACATGTATAAAGTTATCTAACCGTTGCCTTAACACAACATGTTATTTTATTGAGAGAGTCTTAGTTTTGTGTTTCCTGAAAATGAACGGTATGATGTGTTGCTCTGGCTTGTAATCAACATTGATGTATTTTAAGAAATCCAGTTGCTCAACTGTGTGGCATGGTAGAGAGTTCCAGAAGAAGCAGCTGCACACCATGTTTCTTGCTGTCTGTCAGCAATGGTCAGTACATGGAACTTATAGGGAGGGGATTAATGAAGATAAAAGAAGAGTCTTGATGTCTCAGCATCTTTTCAATCAGGTTTCTGCATCACAGCTTTACTCTTTGGTTTGAAGCAAATTCTCAAAAAAAAAAAAAAGATAAAAGAAGATCTGTACAGTTTCAGAGGTGTGGCAAAGCGTGAGGCCAAATGCAGAGTACTTGCTTTTTCTTTAACCTCGTGTACTTTCTATGAGCAAATTAATCCCTACCTACGTTTTCAAATATAAACTCTAATCTGGGGATCTCACAGTCTTTTGCTCTTCAATCTTTTCTTAAACAATGCTTTCTTGACCCACTTTGTGTTAACTCTTTAAGTCAGTATTTTATCAAAATTCATTGCATTTCTTTTTTATTAAAGAAAAATGTCCTTAATAAATAAGCTTTTACCTATCAGCACCTTTCACAATAATTTTTTTCACCAGTTCCGATGGAATTTCTTGCAATCACTGTCTCTTTCTTACTAAGAATTAGTGCTTTCTGAAAAATACCATATGATATCCTTTGTAAGTGGAACCTAAAGTATAACACAAATGAACTTATCTGCAAAACAGGAAACAGACTCACAGACATAGAGAACAGGCTTGTGGTTGCCCAGGGGGAGTGGAGTGGGAGAGGGATGGAATGGGGTTTGAGATAAACACATGCAAACTATTATATGTAGATGGATAAGCCAGAAGGTTCTGCTGTAGACCACAGGGAACTATATTCAATATCCTGTGATAAACCACAATGGAAAAGGATCTAAACAAACACACACGCGTGCACACACACACGTATAGATGTATTTTGCTGTACAATTTTGCTGTAAGCAGAAATTAACCCCACATTGTAAAGCAACTATTTGTTATTGTTTAGCCAATAAGCCAAGTCCTATTCTTCTGTGACCCCATTAACTGTAGCCCGCCAGGTTCCTCTGCCCGTGGAATTTTCCAGGCAAGAATACTGGAGTGGGTGGCTGCTCTCCAGGACTTCTTCTTGACCCAGAGATTGAACCCACGTCTCCAGCATTGACAGGCAGATTCTTTACCATGTGAGCCACTAGGGAAGCCCGCAAATCAACTATACATCAACAAAATAAAATGTACTAAAAAAGAGAAAAAAGAAGTCCTGATTACTTCTTGGTCTTATGTTCAATTGTATCTGGGACATCCCATCGGTTTTACAAGCTCAGCATTTTCCTGTTTGAAGCTGAGCTGTTCAGACTCCCTTTCACCCCTGTTCCCTCTCCTCTGTTTCTCATGTTGATGAGGACACTGTGACAGTCTCAGTGAGCTGAGCCAGAAACCTGGGAGTTATCCAGGACTTTATGTCCCATGGTCACTTAGTGACCATCTCATCAATACCAGTCACAATAGGGCTTGTCTTTCATTCTTTTGGTCACTACCTTATTTAATTTCTCATCACTTCTTGCACGACTGTTGTCTGGAGTCTTCAAACTCTGCTTCCCATCTCATTCCACTTCAGTTTATCCTCTGCCCTGCAACCAGAGTTCTGAGTACAGTGGAAGCCTAGAAAACTAAGCTCCTGAGCTGGACAGGTCTGACCAGAGGAGCTGGCTACTGCCTGGCCCTTCGGCCTCATATACTAGCCTGCCTTTAATCCCACCCTTTTGTCTTTGCAGAGTCTGCAGTATATGGCAGCATGAGGCAAGGGCTTTGAGCTCAGCCCTGCATTCACCTCCATTGTCTCATTTTCTTCCAGGTAGTCTTTAAAACTCAGGAGAATACATGATCTGGGACATGACCTGGCTATGGGTCAAGCCTTACTCTGTGGAATCTGCTGACAAGATTATAAACAGCCTAAGAGTGGAGACTCTCCTTTGCCCCCATCTCCAGCACCAAGTCGAGAAACTGACATCTGCACGCTGCGTGCTGCGTCGCTTTTGTCGTGTCCGACTCTTTGTGGCCCTGTGGACCATAGCCTTTCAGGCTCCTCTGTCCACGGGATTCTTTCAGGCAAGAATACTGGAATGGGCTGCCATGCCCTCCTGCAGGGAATCTTCCCAACCCAGGGACTGAACCCACATCTCTTATGTCTCCTACATTGGCAGGCAGATTCTTTACCACTAGCGCCACCTGGGAAGCCCAGAAATTCACACCCAGTGGGTTCTTGAGAGTCAACTGCCTGAGTGAGTGTGTAAACCTCCATTTGAATCACCTGGGGCCCTTAACAAAGAGCCACAGATTTTCAGAATAGTCTTGTTTCTTTCTATTCCATGCCTATTTTTCATTCTGCAGGGAGAAAAGGAAAATTCAGGTAGATTAACTCATTTCTATAGAATAGTTTATTTTTATTTTTTTTTAAGTTCCTTCAAATTCTACCTGATTTAGTTTTCTCAAAAACATGGAACCAAAGCAACGATTCAACCAGGTTATTTTACATCTTTATTTTGTTTTTAGAGCTTCTGTCTTTGTGTGCAGACAATTCATAGATGACTGAAAGTCCGTGGATACTAAACAGTAGAGACTTTATCTCTCATGAAGCAGTCATACTCTGCATGGCCAAAACTGTTTGTAGTGGTTGGTCAAGTACTTATAATCTGAAGAAAAAATAGAGCATGACTAATCCTGTTTTGGGAAGAAGGTTGAGGGGAATAAGAAGGAAATTTATACTGAATACCTACTGTGTCAGGCACTGCGCAGAGGTTCACAAGGTAAGATTAAATCCGCGCAGACAACCTATTAAGTAGAAATGATTGGCACAGTCGGAGAGCCGAACATAGTAAGATAGAGGAAAGGGTAGTCTGAACTACGAAAATAGTTCCCTTTGCACACTCTTTCCAGCAGCCCAGACCACGGTCTGTCATTAACACCCATGAGAACCCCTGGCATGAAAATATGAGTGTTCACGGATCTGTTTTTCTTTAATTCCATCAGCTAATGACTTGTTTAAATGTAATCATGTGGCTGTTTTTTAAAATAAGCTTTTATTTCAGAAGAACTTTATATTTATAGGAAATTTGATAGAGCTAGTAGGGAGAATTCCCCTCTACGCTATGCTTGGTTCCTGCTGCTGTTAACCTCTCACCTTTGTGAGATACGTGTGTCAAAATTAAAGAACCAGCGTGGATACATTGCTGTTAACAAGTGCACATGACTCAGATTTTCTTAGCATTTATCTAATGTTCTTTTTATGTCCTGGGATCTCATCCAGCACAGTATATTACACTTAGTCATCACGGCTCCTCAGACTCCTCTTGGTCATGGCAATTTCTCAGATTTTCCATAATTTTATGACCTTAATAGTACCCATGAAGTGTTTTATAGAATGCTCCTCAATTTGTATTTGTCTGATGTTTTCTTTTTTTAGATCTCCTATAATTTCTTTTTGTTGGAGTATAGTTGCTTTGGGTTTCCTTGGTGGCTCAGTGGTAAAGAACCCGCCTGCCAATCTTGGAGATGCAGGTTTGATCCCCTGGGTCAAGAAGATCTCCTGGAGAAGGAAATGGCAACCCACTCCAGTATTCTTGCCTGGAAAATCCAATGGACAGAGGAGCCTGGTGGGCCACAGCCTATAGGATCACAGAAGAGCAGGATGTGACTCAGTGACTAAACAACGATACAGGCGCTTTATAATGTTGTGTCAGTTTCTGCTGTACACAAAAGTGAATCAGCTGTACGTTTACATATATCCTCTCCCTTGTGGATTTCCTCTGCATTCAGATCACCATGTGCATTAAGCAGAGTTCTCTGTGCTGTATAGTAGGTTCTCATCAGTTATCTATTTTATTCGTAGTAATAGTAGTAGGGTTAGTTACTTAGTCGTATCTCACTCTTTGCGACCCCATGGACCACAGCCCACCAGGTTCCTCTGTCCATGGGATTTTCCAGGCAAGAATACTGGAGTAGGTTGCCATTCCCTTCTCCAGGGCATCTTCCTGACCTGGGGATTGAACCCTGGTCTCCCGCATTGCAGGCAAGTTCTTTACCATCTGAGCTACATAGTCATATATATACGTCAGTCTCAGTGTCCCAATTGGTCTCACCTCTCTTCCTCTTGGTGTCTGTACATTTATTCTCTACGTCTGTGTATTTGTCTGATGTCTTCCACAAAGCATTTTCACCAATGAAACATAAGGACTGAACTGAACATTGAGACAAACAACTCAGATTTTCCCTAAAGCTCAAGCTGTGATGGCCTTTGGAGGTTACATGAATTCTTTGAGGGACCCACACAGCATGTGAAAGAGAGACAAAGACTGTCCTAGGGACTCTTGTGGTTCGGATCAGTAGTGGCATATTTCAGATAGAGCCTGAGCAAAGTGGTATGGGCTGTCCTGAACCATTCCTTTCAAATATATTAGGGCAATGGCACATGAACAGAAATAAACATAAGTTAATATCTCATAGCTGTTATCAATTCAAAGATACACCTGGCGTTTTAAGACCTTTTATTTCCATCTCCTTTTTTTTATAGCCTGTATTTAATGCTATTGAACTTTAATGGGTAATTAGTGAGAGAACTCTTGTAATGCTCAACATTTCCCAGTCTTAAGCAACTCATAATTTCTAAGCACCGGCAATTGCATTTTGGATTCAAAATCTCCAAAGGTGAGTGCTGGTGAAGATAGAGCTGAAATAAATGTTAAGAGAATGTGGTAATAACGTTGATATCCTCTTTATCCTGAGAGTTTGTAGAACTCCATGGGTTAATGACTAGAACTCAAGGAAGGAATTAAGTGGACAGGTGTCACATATGCAAACGAAACTTAGCTACCCTGCTAAATGATAGAAAGCTGGCTTTCAATAAATGTTTGTTGAACTGAATTGAGCTAAAAGGGCAAAGAGACAACTGAAATGACAATAATGATAACAATAATAATATGAAGATAAGGTAACCACTTAGAGAATATGTACTTGGTCTGGGTACTTTCCAAGCATGGCTTTATTTAATCCTCATGAAAATCATATGTCACTGTCATTATTCCCATTTTAGATTTTTTTTTGATGTGGACCATTTTTAAAGTCTTTATTGAATTTGTTATATTTGTTTTCTGTTTTTGTTTTTTGGCCATGTGGCATGTGGATTTTAGCTCCCCAACCAGAGACTGAACCCACACCCTCTGCATTGAAAAGCAAAGTCTTAACCTCTGGACTATCTGGGAAGTTCCATTATTACCTTTTAAGATAAGAATATGGAGGTTATGAGACATGACACATCCAAGATCACACAGCCAGGAACAGGAGAAGCTGAGAGCTGCTTTTTCTTTCACAGCAACATTCCTAGCTTCCCTGATCCAAGGGAACAAGCTGAGGGTAAAGGGATGCTCCTTGGGAAATCTCAGAGCTCAGAGATAAATACTTCACCCCTGTTCTGAGTTAAAGGAGCCAGAGAGTTAGATGAAAGTGGCCCCAGAGTTTCCCTCAGGTCCGTTTCTAGCCAAAGGTCTAACGGATCTGCCTCGTACAGAATGCACGTGTCCCGTCCCATTCCCTAGAGAACTCTCTGTAAACAAAGTTTTGACATTTTGCCATCTTCAGTTTTCATGAAAGAAAAACAAAACTTCTTTTAGTGTTTCATGATTAGCTGAGTGTCTCTTCTCTGACCCATTTTAAAGTCTGAGGTAAGATGATCAGACGCCTGGCAGGTCAGCCCAAGGCTTTGAAGAATCAAAATCCTTCATGTCTGAGACTGCAATCCAACCCACATCTGCTTGTTATACAGAAAATCGTATTTGCCATTTCCTGCTTGCCTAGGATAAAATATTGGCGGGTTTCTACATTCCACTAGGTTTGACAAATATTACGAAGTTGGCTGCGTAGTCTTATACAGAATACAAGTGGTTGTAAGTCTTACCACCGTCAAAACACTGACCTGGTGGGCTTTGAATCTAGGTTGATTGAGGAAAGGCAACCCCCACCCACTCAACTCTGAAAGCTGTTTTGCACACTTGGAAGCATGAGCTGTGCTATATCTAGTCTCTAAATGTCCATGTTTCCATGATGGGGCTGAGCATTCTTGGAAACATCAAGCAAATTTTAACAGCCAGCGCAATTGTTTGTAATAAAACTTCACAAAACAAGATGCTCTTTGTTTAATGCGCGGCGCGTTGAAACTCTGGTGTCAACACAAGAAGAAAGTTTGCTCTCTTGAGATTCAGAAGAGAGACTCAGTGCCACAGTCGTTCCATAAATTTCAAAATGGCTGCTTTTTATCCACTGCCGAGAAGTACCAAGCTCTAATACCTTCGTACAAAGTACCACCCTGATCTTCTTATAATACTATTTTAACATCACGTCCATCTATACATTCTGGATGATAGTTGGAGTTCAAGATTGCTTCCTTTCCCCTGCTGTTTTTTTTTTTTTAAGATTTATTTATTTATTTTGTCAGCTATTATCCTTATTAAGAGGAAGAGAAAATGTTGTGCTTAAGGTTTTACAATTCTGGGTTTAAAGCTGAAACTGGGCTTACTTTCTCAAGAACGTAGACTTGCTCTTCTGTTGTTGTTGTTATTGTTGTTTTTTAAATTTTAATCTACCCTACATCATTCACAATACCTTCAGTTCAGTTCAGTTGTACTCAGTCGTGTCCGACTCTTTGCGACCCCATGAATTGCAGCACTCCAGGCCTCCCTGTTCATCACCAACTCTTCAGAGTTCTCTCAAACTCACATCCTTCGAGTCAGTCGTGCCATCCAGCCATCTCATCCTCTGTCGTCCCCTTCTCCTCCTGCCCCCAATCCCTCTCAGCATCAGAGTCTTTTCCAATGAGTCAACTCTTCGCATGAGGTGGCCAAAATACTGGAGTTTCAGCTTTAGCATCAGTCCTTCCAAAGAAATCCCAGGGCTGATCTCCTTCAGAATGGACTGGTTGGATCTCCTTGCAGTCCAAGGCACTCTCAAGAGTCTTCTCCAACAC
>NW_011494949.1:5727522-5727948 GCF_000754665.1 Bison bison bison
CCAACACCACAGTTCAAAAGCATCAATTTTTAGGCGCTCAGCTTTCATCACAGTCCAACTCTCACATCCATACATGACCACAGGAAAAAGCATAGCCTTGACTAGATGGACCTTCGTTGGCAGCGTAATGTCTCTGCTATTGAATATGCTATCTAGGTTGGTCATAACTTTCCCTTCCTTTTTAATTTCACTGCTGCAGTCACCATCTGCAGTGATTTTGGAGCCCAAAAAAATATAGTCTGACACTGTTTCCACTGTTTCCCCATCTATTTCCCATGAAGTGATGAGACCAGATGCCATGATCTTCGTTTTCTGAATGTTGAGCTTTAAGCCAACTTTTTCACTCTCTTCTTTCACTTTCATCAAGAGGCTTTTTAGTTCCTCTTCACTTGCTGCCATAAGGGTGGTGTCATCTGCATATCTGAG
>NW_011494949.1:5728048-5736515 GCF_000754665.1 Bison bison bison
TCAGCTTGTGCTTCTTCCAGCCCAGGGTTTCTCATGATGTACTCTGCATAGAAGTTAAATAAGCAGGGTGACAATATACAGCCTTGAGGTACTCCTTTTCCTATTTGGAACCAGTCTGTTGTTCCATGCCCAGTCCTAACTGTTGCTTCCTGACCGGCATATAGGTTTTTCAAGAGGCAGGTCAGGTGGTCTGGTATTCCCATCTCTTTCAGAATTTTCCACAGTTTGTTGTGATCCACACAGTCAAAGGCTTTGGCATAGTCAATAGAGCAGAAATAGATGTTTTTCTGGAACTCTCTTGCTTTTTCGATGATCCAGCAGATGTTGGCAATTTGATCTCTGGTTCCTCTGCCTTTTCTAAAACTAGCTTGAACATCTGGAAGTTCATGGTTCACGTATTGCTGAAGCCTGGCTTGGAGACTTTTGAGCATTACTTTACTGCGTGTGAGATGAGTGCAATTGTGTGGTAGTTTGAGCATTCTTTGGCATTGCCTTTCTTTGGGATTGGAATGAAAACTGACCTTTTCCAGTCCTGTGGCCACTGCTGAGTTTTCCAAATTTGCTGGCATACTGAGTGCAGCACTTTCACAGCATCATCTCCCCAGAAAAGCCCCTCTCATGGATGCTGGGATGATGTAACAGTCAAAGGTGAGATATGTTGACAAACAAGTAAAACAGTTGATTATGCTCACTTCCATTGCCTGAGTAGTCCATGCTTCTCTCCAAAATATCTGTGGATGCCAATGTACGCAGATTCTTAAGATTCCTTCTACTCCTAGGTTTTGTTCACAGTTTTATCCCATATTAATCTAAATCCAACAATAGTATCTTTGCCATTTTTCATAGAACTTAAGCCACTGACTTCATGACTTTGATAGACTTTGATAAACTTCTGGACTGTGAAAGACTGTGAAAAAGCATAGTTTTTTTTTTCTTGGAAGTTTGGGCATTTTAAAATAAAAAATAAAATAAAGAATCACCACTGCTACTCCTTTTTTCCCTTGGCCCTCTTAAATGAAAGCTCTTTATAAAAAAAGAAGTTCTGAGTTGCCAACAATGGGTCTTTACTCAATATTGCATCATTAATCAGTTAGGCTAAACAGGTTTGAGACAGTTACTGCTGCCCGTTTGAAAACCTCTTCTTGGTATATTTGTCTACAGTAGAAGTCCTTGTTGATGCCATGGTTCTTGACCCATAGACTAGGAACATAGCATACTTATTTCAAAATGATGCACATTGATGAAAAAGCATATACCTTATAAGGAAATAAAATAACACTTTTTAAATTATAATGTTTTGTGATTGTCTCCGAGTCTCAGCCATTGCCCATCACCATGAGAACTAGGGTTTCTACTGTGTGCATCACCTGCCATTTGAAACCTCACCAAAGACATTTGCCTCCAGAGCCCTTAGTTGCTGCTCAGTCACTGAGTTGTGCCCAGTGCTTTGTGCCTCTGTGCTCTGCAGCACGCCCAGCTTCCTTCTTCTTCAGCATCTTCTGGAGTTTGCTCAAGCTTATGTCCATTGAGTCGGTGATGCAATCCAACCATCTCATCCTCTGTCGTCCCTTTCTCCTCCTACCCTCAGTCTTCCCCAGCATCAGGGTCTTTTGCTCTTGGTATCATCTAATGTTTAGCAACCTGAAGTGAGAAGCAAATAACCTTTACCCCAAGGGTATATTGTTGGTCCCTGAGAAATATTTATATGCAGACTGTAGGCATCAATAGAACATTTGAGAACAAAGAGTGGAAATTATCACCTGACATCTTTGTCTAGTGATAAAAGTCAGTCTGATTGGGCCATAGCATCAGTCAGCCCTAGAAGGCAAAAAGTGCTAACCATCTCCTCCAGAGGGAAGAATTAGCTACCACACACCCCAGAGGGAAGAAGGATTAGGCAGAGCAGCTTAGACAGACTCAATCCCATGGGCTCACAACCAGGCAGTGAGATTTTGTGAGTTGTGACTTCAAGACCACTTGGCTGAGAACCGATGTCTCCATCTCTGAAGTTTTCCTTCTTTATCTAAACACTCTACATACCTCTGGATGTTCCCCCCAAAAATGATAAACGAAGAACAAAAACACGCTTTCCTAGTTATCTCTGCTACAGTAGACCAGGAGGACTCCTTTCAACTCCCACAGCATAGTCCCCAGCCCTGGGTGCCATAATCCAGTAAATGTCCCTTAACTTCACACACACCAGTCAATGCCTTCCCTTCCTGGAAGATCACAGGAAGTGGGCACTTGAAATGCTAAGGAGGAGATGGGCAGCTATGGCTGAAGACAGACATCGTCCATAGACAAAGCACTGGGGGACATAAGCAACTGATTTAAATTTCTCCTGGGAAATAAATCAGGGAAGAAAACCAAAAACTAAACCAAAAAACAGAAGCAATCTTTTGGGAGAAGGGAGAGCTGAAATAAGCATAAAGCTTACTAGATTTTTGTTCTTCTGGTTATTAAAATTTGAGCTCCAGAAATAATCTCAGGGGAGCTTTACATACATGATTCAGCAAACTTTTTCTTAAAGGACCAGATAGTAAAATTTTAGGCTTTGTGGACCAGGAGGTAAAATCAAGGATGTGACGTAGATGCGTTACCACTTAAAACAGTATCTTTTAAAAATGTGAAAGCCAGCCTTGGTTTGTGGTATGTACAAAAGCAAGCAGTCTTGCCCCATGAGCTACAATTTGCTGACCCCTGCATTAAAGTCTTCAATGTGTTTCTTCTCGGAAATGTATCTTCTCTTAAGAGAAAGAAACAAAAAGAGCAAGAAAGCCATTAGCTATGAGTGAATTTAATGTTGCAAATATATAAACTTAAAATTAATAAAGTTCCTAGAATCTGACTCTTATTCTTCACAACTTAAGAGCTTATAAAGTCTGGGATGTATAATGGGTCAGTTAGCCTCAAGGGTCTCAGGGCAAAAGTTGGTTTTCCCCAACTCTATGGTTTCAAGTAATATTTGTAAAGTGGACTTAGAAATACTGAGACTGTTAGGTTCCCAAGTCAAATCCTGCCTTCATAATCTCCTGTGCATAACAGTTTATGAGACCCTAGTCTCAGAAAACACTTAGAAATAAAAAGAATTACCTTGGTCTTGAAAACATTTTAGAAATGAAGGCATATGTAAAACAATTATCCTCCAGTTAAAAATAATTTTAAAAGAAGAAGAAAAAAGAAAGAAATGAAGGCACAGTATTTTTAATTAGGGGAAAGAAGAAAAATATTGTGATTTTTCTTCTCATAAAGATGTCCCTGAAGCTCATTTTTGGAAGATCATATATGATTCTAACATCTGAAACAAGTAGATACAATGAACATATAAATAGCTTGATGGTGGGCATATTGAATAGTTACCAATTTCATTCAGAAAATTTGTTAAGGAGAATTTAAGTCATTTCAGCCCTTATATGTCTAAGATCTACTTGAAGGTCATTTTATTTATAGTGAACACAATTCTCACCAGAGTGAAAGCAGGAAACCTTTGTTAGGAGTCAGTACAGTTATTCCCGGTTCAGAGGATAAGGATTTGGACAAGGCTTGTATCATCTCAGACAGTGGTCTCAGAGTGGGGTATATTCTGAGAGCTGAGTTGATAGACTTTGCTGATGGGCTGGATGGAGAGGATGTGAACAGAGAGGAGGCAAAGATAGCTCTTGAATTCCTGGTCTGGGAAATTAGATGAATCATGGTATCATGTCCTGAGATGGGGGAAGTTGGTGGTGGTGGTAGAATTCAAACTTTGGTTTAGTACATAGTACACTTGAGACTCCTAAGATATCCAGGTAGAAAAATCAAGGCAACAAATCTGCATTGTATCTCAGAGGAGATTTCAGAGACGGAGGTGCCATGTGGGAGTTGTTAGCCTTCAGAGAGATTCAAAGCCGCAGGCTGGATATAATCACACAGAGAGTTGGAGAGCGTAGATAACATAGAAAAGAGACGGTCTTCAATCTGGAGCTTCCATTGTGGAGACTTTGGAAAAGCTAGGAGGAGCCATCAGAGAAGGCAAAAAGGAAAAATCAGTGAGAAGGAGGAAACCAGACTGAGCGGGGAGTTCTGTTCTAGAGTGGGGGTGGCGGTGGAGTGGGGCAGGGGGATTTGGGGGTGAAAAGGGCAGGAGGGAAGGGGTACCCAGGAGTGACTTTAAACTTGGCTGATTGCAGTCCACAGCTACCCTGAGAGGGCAACAAGGGACACGGAAGCTTTGTTGGAGGGGTTCACAAATACAATAGAAAGTGTCTACACAGATCCTTGCTCCTCAAAGCATGGTCTCTGGTCTTGAATCGTTAGCATCACCCCTGAGCTTGTTAAATATTCAGAATCTCTTGGCTGTACCCCAGGCTTACTGAGTTGGAACTGTATTATGACAAGCTCAACCCTACGCAAGTTTGAGAAGCATTGGTTCAGCAACTCAGTTGAGGTATTTGGCCGCACAGGTGAGTCAAGGAACAGAATTATGCTCCACTATAGCAAAGGAGAAGCGATATGAGATAAACATTTTTTTTTAAACAAAGATATGGCCTAATGTGTTGATTGCAGTGATTCTAACATTGAAGGATGAATAAGTATTAATAATTGCAAAAGCAGTGAAGTAACGTAGGCCAAAAAAAAAAAAAAGAAAAGGATCCAGTGTACAAGTGGAGGTGCGGCCTCACACAGAAGCAGGAAGGAAGCTAGAACACAAGGTCTCGTTGCAGGGAGTTTGGCTCATTTAGTGATGGGAGGTGAAGTTGCTCTCTGTTTTTTTCTGTTTTCCCAGAGAAATTAAAAAAAAAAAAAACATGTCTACCAGTTGAGAGTAAACAAAGAAGTTGGTATTAGGAGGGTTAAGAAAAAAATCAGAAGGGATGAACTGTTTTCTCTGGAGTATGAAAGCAGTTTGCAAAAGAAATAGAGTGGATGGACACAGAGACGGCCATACAGTGCGGTGAGTCAGAAAGAGTCAACAAGTATCATGCATTAATGCATATATGTGGAATCTAGAAAACTGGTATGGATGAACCTCTTTGCAAAGCAGAAGTAGAGACACAGACGTAGAGAACGGATATATGGACACCAAGGGGAAAGGAGAGGTGAGAGGAATTGGGAGATGGACACGTATAAGCTACTGATACCATGCATAAAACAGATAGCTAATGAGAACCTACTGTGTAGCACAGAGAACTTCATTTAATGCACTGTAGTGACCTGCATGGAAAGGCAGTCTGGAAGGACGGGATACGTGTATACATGTAACTGATTCCCTTTGCTGTACAGTAGGAACTAACATAATCCTATACATCAACTATACTCCAATAAAAATTAATTTTAAAAAAGAGATGTAGTAGAATTGTTGGGCAGTGCTAAGGATCTACTTGATATTCATGGTCATAAATGACCAAAAAAAAAGGCCTGCCAGCATAATGACTTATTTTTCTCAATCTGCATTAAGTTCTTTAGAGGCAGGCACAAAATACAGAGTGAATTAGATTTAAATGTCATTGGGGTTCTGCCAGGGAAATATAGAAGTGATGGCACAGAGAGACCAAGGAATCAAAGTCCTAAGAAGAAGACACAGAAATGTAGGCCCCATAAAATGATCTGCCCAAAAGGCCTAAAGAGTCCAGTTCAGTCAGACACTTAGAATCGGGGTCCAGGGTAAGGTTGCCAGATCTGGCAAATAATAACCCAAGATATCCACTTGATTTGAATTTCAGAATAAAAACAAGTCGCATTTTAGTCAAAGTATCCCTGCACAAATATCATGTGGCCATAATCATTTATAAATACATGAAACTGTTTATCTGAAATTCAGATTTAACTGGGCAGCCTGTAATTTGATCTGGAGACCCCAGCTCAAGAGAAAGTGGACTGGGAAGTGACATCATTGTCTGAAAACTGAAGGCTGCACAGTGATCTAATCGCTGGTGTAGGAAAAGTACAGGGAATGACAATAGACACGGGGAAAGAGGCTCAGGAGGACTGTGAGGAGAGGCCGAGGAACTGAAAGCTCAAGTCTGGGAACAGATTATCTTAATGGATGCGAAATCTGTGAAGAACGAAAACAGAAATAGCGATGGAGAGCCAGTGAGTCAGGAGCTGAAATCTCTGGCAAATGACAGGGAAATACTGGGCACCTTCTGAACAACAGCAACAAGAAGGAATAGCCTCCAAGGAGGGGTGGCCAGAGCTGTAGTCTGATGGTCTGTATTCAGTGGAACCAGTTTTCCTGAGCCAGGAAGACATGCTTGGCCAGAGGCAGTGAGGAACAAAGGGCATACCTACCCGCCATCCAGATGGACCTGGGGTTAGAGGGCCAGAGATGAGGGCACTGTCTGAGAGGGTTGCAGGGGAAATAGGGTCCTCAGGGAAAAGGGGGGTTTCGGTTAACATGAACTTGAACTTGTGAGAAGTCTTGCAGCTGACATTCATGAAGGTGCATGGTAGATTTGGGGGTGGGGTGGTGAGCCAGGAAGAGTGGGACACTGTTGTTGCTGTTCAGTCACTCAGTCTTGTCCAACTCTTTATGACCCCATGAACTGCAGCACACCGGGCTGCCCTGTCCTTCAGTATCTCCCAGAGCTTGCTCAAACTCATGTCCATTGAGTCGGTGACGCCATCCAACCATCTCATCCTCTGCTGCCCGCTTCTCCTCCTGCCGTCAATCTTTCCTAGTTTCAGAGTCTTTTCCAGTGAGTTGACTCTTTGTATCAGGTTGCCAAAGTATTGAAGCTTCAGCTTTAGCATCAGTTCTTCCAGTTAATATTCAGGGTTGATTTCCTTTAGGATTGATTGGTTTGATCTCCATGCTGTCTGAGGGACTCTCAAGAATCTTCTCCAACACCACTGTTCCAAGGTGTTAGTTCTTCGGCTCTCAGCCTTTTTTATTGTCTGGCTCTCACATCCATACATGACTACTGGAAAAACCATAGCTTTGACTAGACAGACCTTTGTAGGCAAAGTAATGTCTCTGCTTTTTAATATGCTGTCTATGTTTGTCATAGCTTTTCTTCCAAGGAGCAAGCATCTTTTAATTTCATGGCTGCCGTCACCGTCTGCAGTGATTTTGGAGCCCAAGAAAATAAAGCCTGTCACTGTTTCCATTGTTTCCCCATCTATTGGCCATGAAGTGATGGGACCAGAGGCCATGGATATTGAGTTTTAAGCCAGTTTTTTCACTCTCCTGTTTCACCTTCATCAAGAGGCTCTTTATTTCCTCTTCACTTTCTGCCATAAGGGTTGTGTCATCTGCATATCTGAGGTTATTGATATTTCTCCTTGCAATCTTGATTCCAGCTTGTGCTTCATCCAGCCCAGCATTTTGCATGATGTACTCTGCATACAAGTTAAATAAGCAGGGTGACAATATATATCCTTAACATACTCCTTTCCCAATTTGGAAACAGTCCATTGTTCCATGTCCAGTTCTAACTGTTGATTCTTGACCTGCATACAGATTTCTCTGGAGGCAGGTCAGGTGGTCTGGTATTCCTGTCTCTTGAAGAATTTTCCTCAGTTTGTTGTGATTGACAGAGTCAAAGGCTTTACCATAGTCAATGAAGCAGAAGTGGATGTTTTTCTGAAATTCTGTCCAAAGTCATGTGATGATGACATCTGGGGTTGTGCTGATGGATGACTGAAGTCTCAACTGAGACAGGGGAAGGTGGATGTATGATTGAGCAACAACAACTCCCAATGAACGGTCTGTTAGTCAATGACAGGTAATCAATCCTCTTACGGCCTCATCTCTTAGATGGTTTGCGCCGGTGGGCAGAAAGAGGCAACCTGGGAGCAGCGACATCCTTTCTGGAAACGGGATGGGGCGTGCTGTAGGGGAAGAGGATCACCAAGAACCTGGAGTGCTCCGGGTACCCCACCCACTGCGTACTGCATCAAAGCAAAGAATGAGGAGCACTTCAAACTCTGTGACTCCATGGAGGCCACGTTTAAACCCTTACCTTAGTGCCTATCAAATTCCAACTTAGAATTTAATGGAGGAGAAGATAGTAAGGTACATGAGTCAAGAAAGAATTAGCTATTTATTATTTATCCTCTAAAACTACAGGGGCAATAAATAGTCAGATATTTGTAATATATGTTTGCCATAGATTTTTTCTTTCTTTTTTTTTTTTTTCTACACTTCGATTGCATATCACCACCAGACAACTGTCAGGGTTTATGTTCTATGCGGATGACACCTTCCTTTTTGTGTGCAATACTATTAGGCAGTTATGCTCAGGAGAAACTCACATCTTCATACCCACTTCTGGATCTTTTGCTTTCATTTAACCAATTTATTTGTGGCCAGTCGCTTCAGGTGCATCTGACTCTTTGCGACCCTATGCACTGTAGCCCGCCAGGCTCCTCTATCCATGGGATTCTCCGGGTGAGAATGCTGGAGTGGGTTGCCACCCCCTACTCCAGGGGATCTTCCTGACCCAGGGATCAAATCTGCATCTCTTATGGCAGGGGGGGTCTTTTC